>NC_140926.1:3517737-3738251 GCF_045865225.1 Trachurus japonicus
CCCCTCTGCCCCCCCTCTGCCCCCCTCAGGGTCTTACCTGAGCCGGGGTTGTGTTTAGCTGGTTTGGAGTCTGTGTGAGAGGTGGAGGTGGAGGTGACCCTCTGGTCTGAGCTCATGCTGTCCTGGCCCAGAGCCGAGCTGGACTTTCTGGGCTTCTTGTCCGTCAGGTGCAGCGGGGAACTCTCCTTGGGGGGCGTGAGGGGTCGTCGTGGTCTGGCCGTGGCGTTGACCTTCAGCCAGGCCTGGGCTTTGTACTCCACGATCTCTCCGTAGTTGGCTCGCGTCACGCGGCACTCGTACAGTCCCTCGTCGTTCTTGCTGACTCTGGAGATCTGCAGCTTGTGTGAGATGTCGTTGCCCTGGACTTTCACTGTCTGTTAGAGGAATCAGAAGAGACCGGGGTGTCATAACATCACACTGAGGGATACGGTTTAATACCACACAAGGGTTCATCACCTATCATGACTCTATATGCCACTACAGGCTGGTTGGACTCATGTATTTTAACCTATATAGAGATCAGAATGACATCTTTAAATTGATGGCAATGGAGTTAAAACCTTTGATTTTCTGCTTTTAACTCTGTTTTTAGTGTTTTGTTTGTTTTTATTCTGTCTTATGCTTCTTTTTTTTGAATGCTTTGTCTTTATGTAAAGCACATTGAGTTGCATTGGTATGAAATGCGCTATATAAATAAAGATGCCTTGCCTTGCCTTGCCTTTCTGGCTCTAAGCATCAAACTGAAACCTCAGGATATAATGTGATGATCCAAGATACAACATGTTACCGTATGGAAAACTTTGAGGAAGTAAATTTGAGGTATAGGTCAAATTACAAATTACATCATACTGCACAAATTCCTTTTTTTTCAGATTTAGCATTCGTAAACACAATGACATTTGCTTGCAAGTCAAAGCACATAAACCGAACCAGCAGGAGGGAGTTTAGTGGAAGTCGACAGGTTTTAAATTGGGCGCACTTCTTCTGCTCTGTGCCGACAGTTCATGAAGCTTCCTCAACAACACTGAGCTCAGAGCATGAACACAGCTCACAATAAAGAAAAGAAAAGAAAAGAAAAGAAAGAAGAGAACATGCAACCTGCTAGAGAAAACATTTAGTCTCAATGAGACTGAACTAAAGAACTGAGGCTGTTTGGAAGTTTTCTGCTGATGGCGGTGGTTTCATGACGTCTGGTGCTGACAGGAGCTTCAGATACTGTTTTCTCTTTCTGATGCTTGAAGTCATTTGACCTCCTCTGAGTTAAACTACTGTACATCTCCAGGGCAGATCGGATTGGAGACCGTGGTGGGAAATACTGAGACAAGCTGGGGCTTAGCTAGTTAGCATGCTAAGTCCGGTGCTGAACTCCTATTTCCAAGGACTCAGCTGCTAATGCTAACGTTGGTATTTTATTTTATTTTATTAAGTTTATGGACAGTGTACACAGACATTAGAGGGATAGTTCAACATTTTGTCAAGTTGGCCCATCACCATAATCCCTATAGTCATAGCAGTAGGTTTGTTACCTTTAATTGTCGGTGCAAGCTATTTTTTAGAACGGCGGAGCAGAGCCGTGAGCTGCTCAGAGCTACGCTACGGAGGCTCATTATGGGATTTCTTGGTTTCCCTCATCAAACTCATCAAATGCACAATCCAACAACTCCACAACGCTCTGGTGGACAAGTTGTGAGCTGCACATTCACCACGCTATGAGATAATAACACAACGTTACCAGACAGAGTTGTTTTAGAGGGAAATACAGAGACTGTTGATGAAAAACTGCCCCTGAAGGCAACGCGCATCAGTGGTTTTACATGAATTTCCCTCTAAACCAACTCTGTGTGGTAACGT
The DNA here is from genome assembly GCF_045865225.1 of Trachurus japonicus. Classification (NCBI taxonomy): domain Eukaryota; kingdom Metazoa; phylum Chordata; class Actinopteri; order Carangiformes; family Carangidae; genus Trachurus; species Trachurus japonicus. Next base: position 3,519,589 of record NC_140926.1, read on the forward strand.
TGTGTTATTATCTCATAGCGTGGTGAATGTGCAGCTCACAACTTGTCCACCAGAGCGTTGTGGAGTTGTTGGATTGTGTATTTGATGAGTTTGATGAGGGAAACCAAGAAATCCCATGAGCCTCCGTAGCGTAGCTCTGAGCAGCTCACGGCTCTGCTCCGCCGTTCTAAAAACAGCTTACACCGACAATTAAAGGTAAAGAACCTACTGCTATGACTATAGGGATTGTGGCAATGGGCCAATTTGCCAAAATGTTGAACTTTCCCTTTGAACCAAAGAATGTAAAGATGCGTGTACCGGATTTAGCTGAGAGCTAATTTCCATCTGTAGTCCAACGTTAGTAGCATTATTCGATTTAATCTCTTTTTCCTAAACCCACTGTGACTCTGTCCGTCCGTCCTGACGGTCCGAACCCTGAGCTCAGGTCAGCTCAGGTTAATTGCAGAGATCTGTGAACATGAACTTATGAAATTATCATCTAAACTAAAAATAGTGATGTTACGACCTCTCTTATCTGACGGCCTCTTCCAACTTTATAATAATGATGTCATCACATTCCTGGTATAATATCAGCATTAACTACAGGAAGAGATAAACTGGAGTTTATCTGTTAAAGAACAGAGACAATCAGCCTGATCCCAGATCAGTAGCTTGGACTGTGAGTCTGTGTGTGACCCGGTGGACTGGGCAGCGGTGATGAAACCTCCTCTGGGAACAGGATGTACATTCAGAGAGAGCCAGGGAAAAAAAAAAAAAAAGCGAGGCGGATCAGCTGCTGGGCCATGAACGCAGCACGCTCCGCACTCTGACAGTAATAATAGACTGCCACTGATTTCACTGATTAGCTCCTTTCTCCGGCTGAAGGTGTGTTATTTGGTGAAATCAGCTGCTGTTGTGTTCGCCTGCAACGACGCGCTGCACATGTGGAGAGGAACCGAGCTCAGAATGTGTCGTTAAGAAGACGACAGAAATGATTATAAATACTTTCATGTGCAGAAAAAGAAAAGATTTGTCTTTTTGTTGAGTCCATCAACCTTTCATGACCTGTGGCGACGATGATCCTCATTTTCTAAACTGATTCAGATTCAGTAAGAAAAGAAAAGAGGTCAGAATTTGTATTCGTGAGACTTCAGTGTCACTCACAGTGTGGGAACTTTGAACGCTGAGCTTTGTGTCTGTTTACAAAAGCCTCCTGTGACCTCTCCACTGACAACACGCCTTCAAAGAAAATTCATAGAGAGTCACACACTGAGTCTCTTTCTTCACAAATACAAATCTTTCTACACCTTTTCAACAGCAAACTTTCTAAAGATTTCCAAAAAAGAAAAACCCTGTGTGACCTGGAGGAACTTACACTTATTTTGGTCCCCTCGTCGTCAGGATCGGGCTCTGGTATCATCTCCATCTGTGAAAACAGAAAGCAAAAGGGAAACAGAGCATGAGAAAAGCAGAGAGCCACTCTGAGGACAAGATGCATTTCAGTGAAAGCCCCGACGGTGACGTAGCTGTAATCCCTAAAAACCAATGACATCTTTGAGAGAAGGCTTCATCATCAATCCTATGATGGTTATAAATCATTCATCCCAACATCAGCGCGTAGTTTACAGACCGTTCTACCTTTAAAAATAAATGCACAAAAAGATGTCACTCTGTATTCTTAGATTCTTTGAGTGGTTTTGTGGAGAAAATTAAAGACGGCCTCCAGAGGTGAATCCAGGGGAAAGAAGAGACAAACCGGTTGAAGCCAGGATGCTGCTCCTGTAGAGACAAATGACGCCTCAACACCTCCATCAGTCTCTGCAGTAAAAGTAATATTAGCCATAAAAACATATGACAAATAATAAAATGTCAGAAGGATGGGAATTGGCTTTTCAGTAAAAAAAAAAGAAACAGACAGACTATCATAGCTCCTGGGCTCAAAGAAAATGCCCGTCTGAGCCCCAGTGGCATAATTCTAGCACGGTGGCAAGCACTAAGCCTACAGCCTACATCATGGACTGGGCATCGATTTTAGAGGCTATAATTTATTTATCCCACATCGGATGCCAAATGGATGTGTGCCCGGAAAAAAGAGTCTGCTGACTACAAAGCTGAAGAAGAGCAAGGCAAGAGTGGTGGTGCGGCAGAAAAGGCTGGAGAGCTGGAGGAGGAGGAGGAGGAGGAGGAGGAGGAGGAGGAGGAGGAGGAGGAGGAGGAAGTTTCTCCAGAGGACATGGAAGCTATTGGCTCCATGGCTGAGACAAAAAAAAAAAAAAGAAAAAGAAGAAGGGAAGGGCAGGACGGGGGATAAGATGGCTACTTATGAGCATTTGCTGGAGAGAGCGCTCCTTCAAGTACTGTAATTACCTCGGAGGAACCGAGCGCTTTTCTCTGGAGGATGTTGGGCAGACAGGTGATTAATGAGCAGAATTAGGAGCCGTAGCTTTCCCCCTGTCTGCTCGTATGCACGACTCCTACATCTCCACTCCACAGATGGACCTGGCATCCTCTATTGTATCAAGGAGAGACGTCTTTAATGGCGAGGCAGGATTAATTGTTCCCTCCGTTCTTTGGCATCGGACCGTTTCACGCCATCAATTTCAAGCCTCGTCTTTTTTACAAACTTCGCCGTGGTTAAAAGGGCCGAGTGCGTAGTCTATATATGTCACCTGAGGAGGAGGAGCAGGAGGAGGAGGAAGGAGGAGCAGCTCCAGTGCAGGACAGATGCTGAGCTCTGGTTTACATATAGCGACGGCTGCTGCTGCTGCTGTTGCACTCACAGTGACAAAGAAGACGGAGCAAAAATGGTTTAATTGCCTCTCACACATTTCATTATTGAAAATCCTATGGGGCTATTAAAATGGCTTTTCACCACAACACAGCTGAACTCTATTATTTTCCAGCTTCCAGCGTTTAATTGATTAGTGCATTTTCTGTTATATAAAATGAATGCTTTTAATTCTTTGTTTTAATTAAAATCCTTTACCGACTCTTCTCAGAGCATTTTAACAAGCAGTATGTGATCGCTGCATTGATTACTTAGTTAGAAAAAACATGGACAGGCCATCGTCTGGGAAATTTTGTTAAATTTAAAGGCTTCATAGATGTTTTTATTAAAGCACCATACAGTATAAAGGTAGATGTTTGTGTTAAAGCTCCTTCAAACTAAAGGTAGATGTTTGTGTTAAAGCTCCATACAGTATAAAGGTAGATGTTTGTATTAAAGCTCCATACAGTATAAAGGTAGATGTTTGTATTAAAGCTCCATACAGTATAAAGGTAGATGTTTGTGTTAAAGCTCCATACAGTATAAAGGTAGATGTTTGTATTAAAGCTCCATACAGTATAAAGGTAGATGTTTGTATTAAAGCTCCATACAGTATAAAGGTAGATGTTTGTGTTAAAGCTCCATACAGTATAAAGGTAGATGTCCATGTGTAGTGTGATTATAAAGCAGCTCTAGGTTCTATATTAATACTGTGAAAGTATCAAAGCCTCAGTCCACAGAGAAATGCACACAGCCTGGATTCAGAAACTGAGCCTTAAAACCAGCCGCCAGGACTTCCTGTCACTTTGTGATGTCACAACAAAGCCCCGCCCCCTCACCACCATCCAAAAACTTGATTTTGAGTATTTCTCAATTCTCTGAAGGGGAATTCATCCGTCTGTTTTCAGAAACTGATGAGCCATCCTGACCTCTGTAACTTTGTGATGTCACAAAAGCACACCGGCCCCACACAGCTATATGGATCTAATAACAACAGCCGAGCTCGGGGGGCCACAGTGGAGGGCACAGCTGTTATTACTGTCAGGAATATGACCCCCCACCCCCCAACCCACCGACTCCCCAACTTTATTAACACACAACCGGAGTCGTCCCGTTCCATCCCTGAGCTCATGACGCTGCACGACAGACTGGACCAAAAAAATATTGAGAAGACGCTGCACAATTGGCTGGATGTCAGGAGGCCAATACATCACCACACAGCACAGCAGACCCCCCCCCAGTAATATCACACCACTGGGTCTATTTTCTCTGAAATACTGGAGCGTTTTTCTTTTTTCTTCTTTATTCTGACTTTGACCATCTGTTTGACCCATTTCAGCATCGGCGTCGCCCGTTTTATCATTTCACCGCCGAGCTGCGGCTCAGCAGCAACCTGTGGTTTAGTTATAGTTACTGTACCTGCATGTGGTTGGCCAGACTGCGCACCACAGCCAGCCAATCAGACGAAGGAGAGGCTCAGACACACACACAACACAAAACACCGCCGTGGCAACTACAGATGTAGAGCGAGGCCTGAGAGAGGAGACACAAGAATTTATTAAAGCATAAAATACTAGAGCTGCTGCAAGTGTGAATGTTTTTATTTTTGCTTTCTGCTCCACACAGGCTTTAAAGGGATAGTTCAACATTTTGGCAAATTGGCCCATGGCTATAATACCTATAGTTTTAGGAGTTTGTTACCTTTATTTGTCGGTGTGAACTATTTTTAGAACGGCGGAGCAGAGCCGTGAGCTGCTCGGAGCTACGCTACGGGGGCTCATGGGATTTCTTGGTTTCCCTCATCAAACTCATCAAATACACAATCCAACAACTCCACAACGCTCTGGTGGACAAGTTGTGACCTGCACATTCACCACGGTATGAGATAATAACACAACGTTACCACACAGAGTTGTTTTAGAGGGAAATTCATGCAAAACCGCTGATGCACGTTGCCTTCAGGGACAGTTTTTCAGCAAGCAGTCTCTGAATTTACCTCCACCGTCCTAAAAATAGCTTACACCGACAAATTAAGGTAACAAACCTACTGCTATGACTATAGGGATTATGGCAATGGGCCAATTTGCCAAAAATGTTGAACTATCCCTTTAAAATAAGAAGTGATGAAGGTGTTTTCATAGATCGAGAATCTAAAACTACTTTGCCATGTATTAAAACTTCAAATTAAACACTGTAAGAATAAAAGATGGGACCTTTAACTAGTCAAAGTTTCTGAAAACTAGAATAAATTCTGTCTGTTTCCTTTTTATTATGAGGAAAATTACAAATGAATGAAGTCTGACAGTTTGCCAGTGTTTCTTCAGGCTCTAACTACTTCCCCTGATTAACATGAACACGCAGTGAACTTCACATTTCATGCGTCGTGGAGGAGGAAGCCTTTGTGAAATAAGCAACGACGCATTGTTTCGCTGTTGCTTCTGTTGAGGCTGATTAAAAAGGGCCTGCCAGTAAAAGAGTAAATTCTTTAACAACTTAACACTTAGCAACTTCCTGCAGCTGGACTGTGTTTTATTTCTTTCTTTATTTTACTCACTTTGATTTCATTTTTCTTTTTAATCATCGTAAACTCCTCTGATGCTGAATGAAGAAAAAATGCATCAAACACGCCGACTGCGAGTCCGAGCAGCTGAACACATCTAACTCTCATTTCCTTTATGCGTTGTACAGTATGTATAAATTATCTATATATAGGTTTTTATGCTGATGTTGGAAACTCAGTCCCACAAAAGGGTTGAAGTTCAAGCCTCCACTGCATGCACCTACTGGAAATGCAAAACAGTTCACATGTGCTATAAATATAAATATAAATACATAAATCCTTTAGCAGCAGCTCCAGCAAGTTTCTATTCTACACTCTCAGCATATGGTGATGAATATTGAGAGTCATTTGTACTAATGATGACTAATACAAGTGGCACTTGTGTATGTGAGGTGAGAGAGCAGCCCAGACAGCCCTGATTACATTAAGCTCTTTACATTTTAGCTGCAGTCTCATTTGGATTGTGCGCTGTGTAAATAAATCTTTGTAAACGTCTCTCGAGGCCGCCTCCTCTCCAAACCCTCCGGCCAGGCTTCCCTCCAGTAGCTAACCACCGACAAAAAAAACTACTGGCAGTGGACGCTTCAAAATTATGTAATTACAGAATGAGTACACAGAGGATATTAAATATCCTGCATGTGGAAAAATAAAATAATGCACAGGAGACGTAGTTCACACAGTTCGACTCGACCGATTCATCCTGAGCAGCTTCTCTCTGCCTCGATCCATAAATCAGAGTTAAGCACCGGTGTGGACTAAACCCTGGTCATCTGTTGTTTCTAACGGTCTCAGACTCACTCTGTGTTACTGAGACTTTCTGAGGATAAGAGTAAGGATAAGAAATGTTATAATTACCATAATAATAATAACAGTACTCGTGCATTTTATTTATATGTACCGTTAAAGACACATGAGGATACTTTACAGAGCAAATAAGTAACACGATGAGAGACGAAATAGGAATTATTACACCTGCATCCACTGTCCACTTTGTTAGGTACACCTGTTCAGCTGTTAGGTATCGCACAAATCTAACATTCACAGTCACGTTCTGACCACACACTCTGTTGAATTAAAGGAATAGTTCCCCAAAAAATGAAATTCAGTACTCTCCGGAGGAGTTTTTTATTCCTCAAAGTGCATCTGGAGACCCGGGAGGCCGGTTCGTATAGTTCAACGAAAACTTTATATGAGAGTCAATAGGGCCCGACACAAAAACGTCCATAAAACTACACAAAAACCATTTAATATTCCTCCACACTGCTCGTCCACTGCAATGCAAGTGTCCTCAAGGGAGATAGTCCAGAGTTTACTGGAAACTATACGTTATTTATGACATTTTTTTCATAAACAAATTCAATACAGGACTGTTTAGGCTGTAAAAATGTCCTAAATGACATTGTTTCCAGTAAACTCTGGACTTTATCCCTTCAGGACTACAAAAGGGTCTCCAGATGCACTTTGAGGAATAAAAAACTACTCCGGAGTATTCATCAGCATGAGGTTGAGTCACTGAATGTCATTTTTTGGTGAACTATTCCTTTAAGACACTTGTGAAGGTAGAAGGTCTGACCATGTAGCAGCAAGCTGTCCCTAATAAAGTGGCCAGTGAGTATAAATAGAGTATACAGTTCAGATGCAGCATCATCATCATATGGATGTGACTATATTGATGATTCATACTGTAGTGAGTTTGCCATAGCAACAGTAACTAAGAGGGCGGTGCTGATGAGGAGAGAGTTGGTTTTACTTTTAACATTAAGGAGCGAGACTCTCGTCACCGTGGGCGACCAAACGGAGGAGGAAGATCAAACATGTGATGACACATCTACATTAGTCAAACTCACAGATTTATGATGCTGCAGTATAGTTCACACACACACACACACACACACACACACACACACACACACACACACACACACTGAGCATCGGGCCGCACACTAATCACACACAGCTGAGTTTTAACGAGCCGGCAGCTCTGACCTTGTGGGAAACAGAGCGTCGGGGTTAAAAGGAATGAAAATATGAATCATATTTTTGTTTTCGTGACGACAGTTTCCCCACTGACTCCAGGTCAGATGACTGTTGCTGCTTTGTGCAAATATTCAGAATAACTGCACGTCAGCATTCACCTCTGTATCTCGGCTGTTTCCAAATATTTTCACCTGAACCGACTCTTTGCAAACACAGGATATTTCAAACTTAAAGGGATAGTTCAACAATTTTGTCAAATTGGCCCATTGCCATAATCCCTATAGTCTTAGCAGTAGGTTTGTTACCTTTAATTGTCGGTGCAAGCTGTTTTTAGAACGGCGGAGCAGAGCCGTGAGCTGCTCAGAGCTACGCTACAGAGGCTCATTATGGGATTTCATGGTTTCCCTCATCAAACTCATCAAATACACAATCCAACAACTCCACAACGCTCTGGTGGACAAGTTGTGACCTGCACATTCACCTTCAGTCGTTTTAGAGGGAAATACATGCAAAACCGCTGATGCACGTTGCCTTCAGGGACAGTTTTTCATCAACAGTCTCTGCATTTCCCTCTAAAACAACTCTGTGTGGTAACGTTGTGTTATTATCTCATAGCGTGGTGAATGTGCAGGTCACAACTTGTCCACCAGAGTGTTGTGGAGTTGTTGGATTGTGTATTTGATGAGTTTGATGAGGAAAACCAAGAAATCCCATGAGCCTCCGTAGCGTAGCTCTGAGCAGCTCACGGCTCTGCTTCGCCGTTCTAAAAACAGCTCGACCGACAATTAAAGGTAACGAACCTACTGCTATGACTATAGGGATTATGGCAATGGGCCATTGTTTGCCAAAATGTTGAACTATCCCTTTAAGAGAAAATAAAATAAAAGAGGTTAGATGGTGTTTTATGAAGCCATTATTCACCCAGAACCGGACAAGAGCAATTAAGGTAATTGTGACATAATGAATGTTCGATATCAATTCAGATTCTTGACATTTATCATCTGATGTAAAAGTCGTTTATCTGCCAGTGAGATGTTGCCTCGTCGGCCTCGTCGGTCTTGAGGAGGAGCAGTGGATAAAAAGGTCAAAGAGCTCTGAGGCAGTAATCTCTCTCTTTGTGTTGAACTGGTTTAACTCATCAGGACGGACTCTTCCTTATCTAAACGTGTACCTGACAAACGCTCCCTCAACTTAAGTTTCCAGCCTGTGACAGACAGCAGCGTGAAAGTTTTCAATGACACCGTAGGAGGAAACCTCCATTATTTTCCCATTTATATTTCATTTCTATCGCATGAGTGCTTTCTGAGCCGAAGCCGCAGCCACTTGCAAGTATCTCAATTTCAATCGCTTGTCTCTTTATTGCAAAAACCCTTCCGCCATGACACTCGGCTATTCTTCATGCAAATCTCAAATTGACTTCTTGTAAAATGTGCTCCACAATTATTGTGCATATAAAAAAGAAGAATAAAATAAAATAAAAAAAGCTTCATTGAGTCGCTGAGACTAAATTAACGTCACATGAAAGAAAAGAGGTCATCATTTAAAAAAAGAAACGGGAACACAGAGCAGACCACCTGCGTTTCTGTGATTGGGTAACGAGGTTTTTTTACGGCAGCAGGATGAGATCTACTGCAATAAAAACACATCAATACAGACGAATATTAAAATGAGTTTGTGCAGCAGTTATTGGGTTTTTTCTTTTTTTACTAACAGACACAAACACAGCGAGGAGGTTAAACTCAGGTCAGAGACTTTATCTGACACATGAGACCCAGAGATGACAGAGAGCTCATCAGAGCTGTTATAATACGATGGCGTCTGAGTGGAGGAGGAAATCTGAATTCATCTCACATTTAATATCAAACTATAGTGTTTAAGTGAAATGCCTCTGAGCTGGTAAAGGCTTCAATTTAATCTTAAAACAGTGGATTTAATCATTATAAAAGAAAAATAAAATACTTCTGGGTACAAATCAAATGAAGCATGAAAATAACTTCAGAAATGTCGCCAGCGCTCGTGAACAGCCGTCGCCACAGCCACCACCAACGCCGCCGTGTGATGTTTTGATGCGTTTCCTTGTTAAACGGAGCTAATTTTAACAACGGTTGTTCGTGTTGTGTCAGTGTTGAGCTGCAGCTGGGGAACGCAGCTCTCACCTGCCGCTGTCAGCTGACGCTTTGATTGACAGGTAAATTAGAGCCGCCGCCACCTCTGTGAGGTCTCTCCTGGTTGCCTGACAACCAGATGATGATGATAATGATGATGATGATGCAAGACCTCAGACAGGAAGTCATCACCTCTAGCCAAGAAATAGAAATAGCCTGACCCCATGTTTAAAAGATTAAAACCCAAGGGGGAGGGTGACCGCGGGCCAACGCCCTAATGATCCATGGATCTGAGGCATCTTACAAACTGGCTCCATTTTATTTATTTATTTATTTTTACCCATGTACTGTTTCCATTTACCAAAGTTAGACAATATTACATCATTAATCTTATTATCCTTTTAGCCAAATGACACATTCATAAATGTCGATACACAATTCAAAATCCTTCTTTTCTTACATTTAAGAACAAAGTCAAACAGTATATTAAAACTATTGAAAAATCTAATAACACAAAAGCTATCAAGACCTTGAACCTATGTGTTCTCTACAATGTCTTTTTATAATGCAATCTGTAAAAAATACCTTTATGTATGTAACCCCCTGGCGGTAGTCTTTGTTGCTGTGTTGAATTGTATTGTTTTGCACAATTCTTCTACAGTTTTGTTAAAAAAAAAAAAAGAAATAGACTGACCCCACATTTAAAAGAACAAAACCCATTTATATTTACTTTTTTTGATTTATTTTTTCCCCTCTCTCATAATTTCATTCATCTTTTCATTCAAAATGTCATTTATTTACCCCTCCCATATCCCTTTTTCATCCTTTGTTCTTATTTTTATAATTATTGCTGTTATTATCACTATTATTATGATTTATGTTATTATTTCTGTCTAGCTATTGCTGTCAAAACTATTATTATGAATATTGTTATTATTATTATGAGTGATTTACTATTATTATTCATTTATTTCTCTCTTTGTTACTGCTATCATTATTACTGCTATAACCACCATTCATATCATATATTATACCGGAATTACACACACACACACACACACTCATCTTGTTCACACTTTGTTCACTGTGTTGTTTGTGTTGTATTTCACAATAAAAACAATCTGTCATTGTGACACAACTTTAAACGTTGCCTCTGCTTCCAGTCTTCGTGCTAAGCTAAGCTAAGTTCGGCTAAGCTAAGCTAAGCAAAGTGCTATGCTGCAGGATCTACTGTGTGAAATGTTAATGGATATTGAGAGAACAACAGATGATGAGTGGATCTGAACATTAAACCTTTTCAGTTTCATTCTCGCTGCTTCGCGGTGACAGTGAATTAAACTGGATCCACACGCTAATGATTAAACAGAAAGAGGAAAAACACTGATGCAACGCTGTCACAGTCTGTTACATCATAACACAGAGAAGTATTTAACACTGAAACTGACAACGTTACTGGAGAAACACACAGTTTGTCTGTGGCTGTGTGTGTGTGTAAACACTGAGTTACTATACGGCTCATTTTACCAGCTAGGAATAGAAACTCATTAATAATAAATGATGCTGGTTTCACATTTCACAATAAAGCTCCTTTTACTAATTATGTATATATATTAGTGCATGATTAGTTAAATGAGCATTGACTCAACCTTGCATCTGTGCTAATAAATGTTTGTTTTAAATCATTTAAACAGCCTCATTATGAAGCATTTATTAGTCTTAGTTCCTAATATGACAGTGACTTTGAGTAGGACGGATAATAAACTGCTCTCAGTCCTTCAGGTTGGGACTTTTAGATCATTTGTTATTAGATGTTTCTGTCCTACACAAACAAACTATGAATAGATATGAAACAACGGTTTTCTGTCTCCTCTGATAAATCCACTCTTGGCTCCATTTCCTGCACATCTGGATCCATTTTGTTATTAGCTGCTGCTGCTGCTGCTGCTGCTGCTGCCATTGTTGCTGTTGTTGCTTAACAGGCCAAATGTGCACAATGTGGTGTAATGTCTGTCAGCGACGTCTCATCTCTGCTGCAGCATCAATGAGCTTTGATAACAGAAAAATGTCCCGGAGATCTGAAAAAACACCACGACTCTATGTCACTCTGCTGTAATCAAAGAGCCAGAGACCCCCCCCCCCCCCCCGACACCCATAGAGCCGCGGCCGCCATTTTCCACTAATGCACCGTAATGACAGGAGGAGAAAGTCGTCGCGGTAACAGCTTCTCCTCCCACAGCAGCAGGAGAGAAACCAACATCTGCTGGAACAACACGACCACGACGTGTTGCAGGTTAGACTGAACCTGCATGCTTATACACACACACACACACACACACACACACACACTTTATTATTGACAGCGATGCGTTCAAGGCCTCTCCCAGCATCGTACATCAGGATATCTGAGTGGATGAGGCAACACGAGACTCGTCCAGCATCACAAACTGGTCAGCTTTAACAATGGAAGATGGAAGATGTGCCGCTGTCCAAAGAAACATCGAACTGAAGTCAAATACAGGTCGTTTGATGTGATGAATATCACGAAAAAGACGAGCGGTGATAAACAGAATAATCTTCTCTTCTATCAAGGTTGTAAAGAAACGACAAGACGGGAGAGCAGTGAAACATCAAACACTGGGATTGACACCGATTCTTACATCATCCTCTAAAATATACAGTATTGAACTTTGATCAATAACATGAAGAGATATCAACTCTCTCTGCTCCGTCTTCAACACCAGACAGTTTTATTTTAATCCACTCAGCCAATAAAAAACTATGTAAAAATAACAACATTAGCATTTGTATGCATTTATTTTGGGAAACTCAACTTTTTACAGCTGAATGTAGTTGAGATAATAAAAAGATAGTTGCATCTTTATTTGTCCCTTTCAAAGTAAAAGTCTGTCTGAGCTAAATTTAAAGAAAGACAGTTGTAATTAAATGAAGGAATAAATAATTAAATGACATGTCAGACAGGTGACAGGTGGTTTATGTGTTAGGTAGTTTGTTGTCAGACTTTTTGAAGTATGTGAAGTTCAACATAGAAAAGCAAACTGTAAATATATTGAGAAATGTCACTGAAGTCGTGTTATGTGAAATGTTTCTGCTGCTAAATTGAAAACTGAAATGTTTGGACCGACGTCTCAGTCGCAAGGTTGAAAAAACAAAACAAAACAAACACTTAAGTCCAAACTGGAAAAACATCCGGCTGTCTCTTTATTCTGTAGCTGTGATGTCGTCGTACTGAACCAGCAGGTTGACATTAAAGGGATAGGTCAACATTTTGGCAAATTGGTCCATTGCCATAATCCCTATAGTCATAGCAGTAGGTTCGTTACCTTTAATTGTCGGTGCAAGCTATTTTTAGAACGGCAGAGCAGAGCCGTGAGCTGCTCAGAGCTACGCTACGGAGGCTCATTATGGGATTTCTTGGTTTCCCTCATCAAACTCATCAAATACACAATCCAACAACTCCACAACGCTCTGGTGGACAAGTTGTGAGCTGCACATTCACCACGCTATGAGATAATAACACAACGTTACCACACAGAGTTGTTTTAGAGCCAATTTGCTATCTCTTTAACAGAATTACTAGTGTGGTCGCTCACAGAAGAAGCTGAGGTACAGGATGAAGGTGTCCGGAGACTAATATGTCCATTCATTCATTAAAAAATCCACCTCACAAACCAGATATAAACACATCCGTCTCCGTTCTGTCTGCAGGCGGTGAGCTGAGGTAACGGAGAGCTTCCTCCTCGCCACCGTCTGTAAAAACCAAAGAGAATCTCCAGGTTTCTGCCTCGGCTTACACATTCTCTACACTTGTTTGTTGCCGTAGTGAAACTGAACTTCTCTCACCGTCGGAAAAAGTAACTGGGAAATGTTCCGTGTAAAATCCTGTGAACTGAACAAAGTTGGATTTAAAACGCGCTCCTTCCCCTCCCTCTCTCCTACAACTGTTTTCAAAGCTGCCGCCGTCCGGCCTGAGAGCTCCACAACCCCTCCCCCCCTCACTGCAAAAACTCAATATCTTACCAAGAATATTTGTCTTATTTCTAGTCAAAATGTCATTTCTAGTCAAAACAAATCTCATTCTACTTAAAATAAGACTCATCACATAAAAAGCAGCTTGTCTTTAGACACTTTTTTACTTCTTTCAATCATATTTTCACTTGAAATAAGTAGAAAAAATCTGACAGTGGAGCAAGTTTTTCTTTCTTATTACAAGCACAAAAAACTTGCTTTCACTGGCAGATTTTTCTACTTATTTCAAGTGAAAATGTGTTTGAAACAAGTGAAAATTATCTCAAAACAAGTTAGTTTTTAGGTGATGAGTCTTATTTTAAGTGAAAAGAGATTAGTTTTGACTAGAAATTAGACATTTTAGGGGGCGAAGCGATGGATGAACAGCGGCTGCACGTCGTGGAAGCTACCTGTGTATAGATCGTAGTAAATGACAAGTCTCCGATCATGATGGATGTGTTTGTTGTTTCTGTCGCCATCGAAATCCATTAGAGCTGGGACGACTTCATCATATCTGCTAATGAGTTATGAATGTTGCATGCATTTCAATCCCCATGCCCCCCACTCCCACCCCCTCCCACCTCCACCCGGGGGCATTGCAGCCCTTCTGCTCACAACAAAGTGAGGTCATAGTGGGTGTAAAGTCAGAGTACATGAAGCACAGTGGCGCACCGTGTGAAGTGCATCCTAATTACAATGCTCACTGACTCCCACTTGAAGATGTTTTGGGTCTGAGCTTAGTTGTTAACCCTAATTACACTGCACAGCTGACAGGGGTCCCATTCACATGCAAACACTAATCCCCTTCACAGCCCATTGCTTTATGACAAGAGCTATGTTAATTACATGTAAAGCCTGCAATTGTGCGCGTGCAAAAACATGAGAGTACTTGAATTGTGTACAATTACTCCATTACTTTCTCCACTGAAGGGAAAATGATCCTTTGACAAGTCAATGTTACAGGAATTAAAGGAAACCAAAGAGTAGAGCTGCTGGACGGTGGGAGGGTCTGAGAGGAGGAGGAAAACATCAGCTGGTGATGAAACAAACTCTCAGGTCGGACATGAACTTGGACTTGAAAATGAAAACATACCTGAACAATCAGGTGGACTGGCTGCCATCAACACTGAGCTGCAGTGTTTAGATGCTGAATTTAATTGGACAACAGCAATCTGAAAAATGCATTTCATTTATCTGTGTTGTTTTCACCTCTGGTGGTCTGTTTTCACCCGGACTACAACACAACCTCTCAGTTTTTGAACTCAAATAGGTTCAGCCTCATTTAGTGTTGTAGTCAAGACGACCTAACCCAAGACCAAGACCAATTTAAGATAGACAATAGACAATAATGGGAAAAGAAGCGGCTATAAAACAGTGAATAATGTTTTTTGAGTATCACAACCCCCGCGAAAACGACTCGTTTCACTACCAGAATTTGTTCCATTCAGTTCACGATTCAATTATTTCATTCCTGTTCTAGTTAGCCCAGAGCTAAAGTGGAAGTTGGCCGGCTAGCTCGGCGTAGCACGAGCTCGGCTGAAGTCGATGTGCCCACTTCAGGTTTCTTTTTTAAAAGCCCAAATCCGAATCTGAATCCAAATCCAAATAGTGCACTGGCTGTACACCCCTAGTAAGAAGACAGACACCACAGCCTCGTCTCGTCTGCAGGAACACACTGTTGCATATTCCTGCTCTCAGTGCACAAACACTGTGAACGGAGCTGTCACCTGCCCAGCACGGTGCCGCTCAACCAGGAACACCCTGGTTACACCTTCCACTGAGAGAGAGATGATGCTGCTGCTGCTGCTGCTGCTGCTGCTGCTGCTGCAAAGACACACAGTCGCCCAGTGGAGCGTCTCACACACACTGAGGCTCTTACAGCAGCAGCACCGCGCCGGGGATGAGATGCGACGGATCCATTTTACCAGTCTGCACAGCACAGCACAGCTAACAGCTCACTCTTTGAATCTGCATCTGTGTGTGTGTGTCTGTGTGTGTGTGTGTGTGTGTGAGTGCTCTGTAAGTGCAAGTGATGACACTGCTCCCTGCAGTTGTGTGTGTGTGTGTGTGTCCTCTCAGTCTGGCAGCGTGAGAGGAGTCAATCGCCCGTTTTTTCAGCAGGTTGACCCACCTTTAAAAAACCACTCATATGTGCTAATTCTGCAGTCAAAAGTGTGTGTGTGTGTGTGTGTGTGTGTGTGTGTGTGTGCGTGCAGGGGGGAAACATTGGAGCATCAGATTCCCACTGTGGCGGCTTCACTCAATTACAATTAGTTTCCTGGGCTCAACGACCTGCTGCAGCGTTTCTAGCTCTTCAATCATCTGTTCACATTTCATCACATTTCAACACTGCACTTCCTGTCCCAGACATGAGATCAATACGTCTACTTCACATAATATAAAGGTAGATGTTTGTGTTAAAGCTCCATACAGTATAAAGGTAGATGTTTGTGTTAAAGCTCCATACAGTATAAAGGTAGATGTTTGTGTTAAAGCTCCATACAGTATAAAGGTAGATGTTTGTGTTAAAGCTCCATACAGTATAAAGGTAGATGTTTGTGTTAAAGCTCCATACAGTATAAAGGTAGATGTTTGTGTTAAAGCTCCATACAGTATAAAGGTAGATGTTTGTGTTAAAGCTCCATACAGTATAAAGGTAGATGTTTGTGTTAAAGCTCCATACAGTATAAAGGTAGATGTTTGTGTTAAAGCTCCATACAGTATAAAGGTAGATGTCCATGTGTAGTGTGATTATAAAGCAGCTCTAGGTTCTATATTAATACTGTGAAAGTATCAAAGCCTCAGTCCACAGAGAAATGCACACAGCCTGTATTCAGAAACTGAGCCTTAAAACCAGCCGTCGGGACTTCCTGTCCCTTTGTGATGTCACAAAACAGCAGTCACAACAAGCCCCGCCCACCAACATCCAAAAACTTGGAGGATTTGGTTTCTCTGAGTGTTTTATTCTGAAATCTGGTCCATTTTTATTGGATCACTCAAAAAAACAGAAGAGAGGCTCAGAGATGGAACAATAAAATACAAGAACAATGTTAAATCTGAAGCTTTATGATCCAGGTCTGATCTAAAAGAGTGAATCTTGAACTTGTGTCCTAAAAAATCCGAATCCACCCACTAAATCACCGTATTTCAGTTCCTTCCCACTCAGACACTAAACTACACTGGAGCCTGGTCACTGTATTACTGCCTGCAGCTGTAATTACTCGTTACTGTAATTAAGCAGCTGTTTTCGTGCACTTGCCTTTTGTCCTCGGTTGGAAATTTTAATCAGCACGTTGTGATAAGAAACGCAATTTTTGCTTTCGCCTCAAATTGCACTCACACGCCCGTCTTCTTCCTGTTTACAGATCTTATGGATCTACCAAACAGCCTCCCAGTGTGTGTGTGTGTGTGTGTGTGTGTGTGTGTGTGTGTTCAGATAAAACTTGATAAATCTGACTATTGGACAACACAGTGACTGCAACCGATAAATGAAACATGCAACAATACTTTCATTGGAATTCATTACCAATTCACCTTAGAAACTGCACAAGCATAAATTCATTTAAGAAACAAATAATTCACTTTCTATTGGCCCAATTGAGCAAAGCATAATCCACATACTTTTTACATCACCTTTGATTTCTCTCTCTCTTTTTCTAATTGTTTTATGTTGTTCTTCACATGACTGTAATTGTGTCCTTGTAAGCGTCTTTGGGTTATTGAAAAGCGCTATATAAATTAAATGAATTATTGTAAACTGAATTTATGTTGAATGCTTATCTTAACAAATGTATGTTGAATGTTTGTCTTTTGGAGGACCACTTGACGAGCCCTTTTTTTTTTAGGTTTCTCCAGCACATTTGCTTTATCTACTGTATACTTTGTATGTCTTTTTGTTCTTGTTGTTCCACTTTTTAATATGCTGTTTTATATATCTTTTATGTGCTAATAAAATACAATACAATAGAAGGTTTTAAGTCTTTGCAACAACGTCTGGAACCGTTGTTGTTCGTTGCACGCTCTTTTTCATTTTACTATCTGACTCGGGCAAACATCAAAAATAGATAACTAATTAAATAATGCAGCGGTCGTGGATCGTGGATCAGTCTCGGGGGGTTGGAGGTTGAACTGCGTTGGCGTCGTCCTCAGTCGGTTTCTACCTGGCAGACGGCCGGACCGGCACATCAAACGAGCTCCTCACTCTGGCTCGTGATGAAGAGACAAAGACGAGACGCCTCTTCCTCCTCCTCCTCCTCCTCCTCTTCCTCCTCTCCTCTTCCTCCTCAGCAGTGCATCAATTCAAAGCTCCGAGGTGGAGGATGAACACTGAACTCACCCAGACTGCTTTTATCTCGTTCACTGGAACATTCAGATTTGCTGATTCTTACTATGAAGTCCAACACAACACACGTTTATTTGTCTTGTCACACCGTGTCGTGTCTTAATTACTGGACATTAAAGACCCCCTCCCATGAAAATCGTGTTTTTCGTGCTTTTCACATGTTCCTGTGGCATTTTTCTTGTGTTAGAGGACATATCAGTGGAAAAGGAAGTGCAGAATTGCATTTCTGAGTTTTTCTGCCTTCAAATTGCTGTGATTTTGGCCGAAAACTTCAGAATCACAATTTAAAGACCACAGAGAATGTTTTAAAATAACCAAAAACGGTCGCGGGAGGGGGGCTTTAAAGATATCGTCCTTGGTTTGTGTTTGTGGTGAAACTGCTGCAGTAACAGAGTCGTCCATCGGTCAGAAGATTCACACCCATTCAGCTTTTTCAGTCCCAATACCGATGCCGATTCTTGGTCTCAGCGTATCGGCCAATTCCCAATACCGATCCGATACCACTGTTGAATTGGCAATAGACACTGAAGGCATAAGGCTGGACTTCAACATGACTTATCTCACTTTGTAGAACGTTGTTGCTCAGTTTCTGTCGTCTGTTTAGTCTATATCTGGGTCGATATCTGATCTTCATATCAGATCGGTACATCCCTAGTACGTCCTGGTCAGTGTGTGTGTCGATTGTTTGTCAGATCACAGCAGCTTTTGTTTAAAACTTATGACAATTATGACGTGGTACAGATGTAGTTTCGTACCCACAGCAGTTGTGATGCTGAATAGTAAGGACAAAAGGTGACTTTGTTCATATTGAACTTAAGTTAGAGCCAGGGAAATGTTAAAGCACTTTTCTATGACTATATTTATTTTTTGGGATGATTATATTGTTCTTCTATTGTGTGATTTGTCTGTCATGATGTCTGATGTCGTTTTATATTGGGATTGCTGAGTTCCTGTCTGCACAACAAATTTACCGTCTGGTACAAATAAAGAAATCTTGAACCATGAAGCCTCCAAAACCATCAACACAAGACTGTTTCCTGATATGAGTTCAACAGGTGTCCCCATTTTGACATCACAAATTTCTGGCGACTCGATTTATATTAGAGAAAGTGAAAGTATAGAATACAGTTGTTTAAGATTGTGTGTGGTGTTATTTAAAAAAAGAAAATGATTAGTTAAAAAAATATTTTTCTCAACCCCAAGGTTGAAAAACACTGCTCTAGGGTTTCTACACAACACAGACCTTTGAATGTTTGTGTGGGGTTTTTCACACATGTAATGTTTGTATCTGTCTTTACAGCTGTGTGATAGGTGGCACACTGCTAAGAAAATGCAGAATATTAAAGTTATTTGGATAATTAATGCAGGTGAACTCTCTCCGTCTTAACTGGACGGCTCCAGCTTCGTGTCATAGCAGGAGAAACTGTGTGATGAAAATGTCCGACCTCTGTAGTTGTAGTTGTAAAACAGTCCACAAACTCTGCACACGCTCGGTGAAAGAGGCCGGAGCCACGAGGACACGAGCAGCAGCAGCAGTGAGTCATTCTGGCCCAGAGAGTCTGAACTAACAGGCCAGGCTGCAGAAGGAAGCAGCTTCTCCTGCAACTCCCCAGATCTGGACCAGGTGATCTGGTCTGACTGAACTCCCACCGGTGAACCGACCGCGGCAGCTTGTCGGAGCACAAATCGAGGTCATTCCGCACCGCATGGCCAGTGACTGATGAGGCTCTACAAAACGCTGCTCACCCACATTAAAAGAGATAGTTCAACATTTTGGCAAATTGGCCCATTGCCATAACCCCTATAGTCATAGCAGTAGGTTCGTTACCTTTAATTGTCGGTGCAAGCTATTTTTAGAACGGCGGAGCAGAGCCGTGAGCTGCTACGGAGGCTCATTATGGGATTTCTTGGTTTCCCTCATCAAACTCATCAAATATACAATCCAACAACTCCACAACGCTCTGGTGGACAAGTTGTGACCTGCACATTCACCACGCAATGAGATAATAACACAACGTTACCACACAGAGTTGTTTTAGAGGGAAATGCAGAGACTGCTTGATGAAAAACTGTCCCTGAAGGCAACGTGCATCAGTGGTTTTGCACGAATTTCCCTCTAAAACAACTCTGTCTGGTAACGTTGTGTTATTATCTCATAGCGTGGTGAATGTGCAGCTCACAACTTGTCCACCAGAGCGTTGTGGAGTTGTTGGATTGTATATTTGATGAGTTTGATGAGGGAAACCAACCGAGAAATCCCATGAGCCTCCGTAGCGTAGCTCTGAGCAGCTCACGGCTCTGCTCCGCTGTTCTAAAAACAGCTTGCACCGACAATTAAAGGTAACAAACCTACTACTACGACTATAGGGATTATGGCAATGGGACCAATTTGCCAAAATGTTGAACTATCCCTTTAAGAAGCGTAAGTTATCTCTCCCTCTTTCCCAGCAGAACGCAGATACAATTACACACCGCCTGGCTCCGCTCCACAACAAACAAGCCATCCATCATCTCCACTGTACGTCACGTCACCGCTGTGATCTGCAGAGCGGTCACGGAGACACCGGACCTCGCTGACATGATTACATCCCTGAGGACCGAGCCTTCATCATCATCCCCCTCCCCACTACACTATACAACCACACTCTGGTGATGAGTCAACCTCTGGACACAGCTGGGTGTTTCTCTCCGCCCCGTGTTTATGACGGGATCGTAAATGTTAAACTGCGCCGATGACACTGATTTGTGCACACGGCCCCACAGCCCATCACTGTCTGGATGAAAGTGAAGCAGCAACACGACGACGACGACAAGGCGAAAACACAACATGACCGTCCACTCATCAGCTGTCAACCAGACAGGGCCGTTGCTAGGAATTCTGGGCCCCCTTAAAGAATACTAAAGTGGGCCCCTCCCCCTAACTTTTCCTCTTTTTTTTTTTTTTTTCTTAGACTATTATCGTTTTTTATTTAGCCTTCTTTGTTTTGATGTTAATGCAGCATTACACTGCAAAAACGCAAGTATCTTAGCAAGAATATTTGTCTTATTTCTAGTCAAAATGTCATTTCTAGTCAAAACAAATCTCATTCTACTTAAAATAAGACTCATCATATTAAAAGCAGCTTGTTTTTAGACACTTTTTACTTCTTTCAAGCAGATTTTCACTTGGAATAAGTAGAATAAATCTGATAGTGGAGCAAGTTTTTCTTCCTTATTACAAGCACAAAAAACTTACTTTCACTGGCAGATTTTTCTATTTATTGTGAATTTAAGTGAAAATGATCTAAAAACAAGTTAATTTTTATGAGTCTTATTTTAAGTGGAAAGAGATTAGTTTTGACTATAATTGAGACATTTTGACAAGAAAGAAGACAAATATTCTTGGAAAGATGTTGAGTTTTTACAGTGTACTATGAGTATTAGTCAGGGTCTTACACAGAATAAATCAGTCATACAAAGATTAGACTACTGGGGGTTTTTATGGGCCCCACTGGGCGCTGGGCCCCTAGAGTTATCATCACCTTTCTCCCCTATACAACGGCCCTGCAACCAGATAAGAAGCAGCTCAAGTTTCATTTCATCAGAAGGTGGTTGGATCAAGAAGAGAGATCAATCTTTGCTGTTTTAGAGATTACAGCACCAATACGATTATCGGAAATGTGTCTAAAATATCGGGAGTCGGTGAGTTTTGCATGTCTATACGTCAACCTGACGTCGATAACTTTATGGTTTCACATCCGCCGGATCAATGGGCTCTTCACATGCAGCTGCTCATCAATAGTTCCCTGTGAGCACGGCTTTGATTTGGAAGTCGAATTAGATGATAAAAAAGATTGTGTTGATGTTTCTAACCTGAGAAAAACACTTTAATAAGCATCAACCTTTAAACTACCTTCACTAATTTGACTTGAACAATAAAAACTGCAGAACTGAATCACTGTGATAACTCCCCTCCAACAGACGCTTCATCTTTTTTCTTTCATAACCGTTAAAATTACATGTTCAGAGTCAGAATCAGAAAAACACAGCATCTCTTCTTCCTCTTTTTCTTCTTTTAAACGTCTGCCTTTGTGCAACCAATGATGCAGGAGTGGAAACATACAAGCCGAGAGAAAAAGAAAAAAGAAAAAGAAAGAGAAAGCCATGATGAACAAGCATGAAAATGAACGTGCACCTTCGATGAGCCTTAATTGATTTGGCAGTTTAATTTTTTGTGCTGGCTGGCTGGATAATCCATTCCCAGGGAGACAGAAAGGTGAAATGGCATGGCTGAAAATAAAGAGATGGGGGTGGGGGTGGGGAAGGGGAAGGGGTGGGGGGGCAGAGGCAAAGGCAAAGGCAGCGGCAGCCTCAGAAGAATACTGAATGAAATGAGAGAGACACTGAGTGAAATGTCAATTCAAGTCGACGGCTAGCAGAATGACAAAGTACTTACTACTCGCAATGGGAATGCCTGATGAGGGCTGAGGGGGGGGGGGGGGGGTGACATTTGGAGAGAACGGGCGAATTGTGACAGCTCCAGTCGAGTTTTTAAAGCTTTGGGGCTTTACTCTATTCTGTACGTTGGCAGCAGCTTCGACTGACGACTGTTTGGATACGAAGAAAAAAAAAAAAACTGGGCTGGAAACCTCAAAGGTGACGAGAGCCAGAGGTCTGTCCAACTTTATCTGGACCGAGCATCACTGAGCTCCGTGCTTCAGCAGAGATGTGTAGATTTCCCCCCAGAATAGCATTTCATCTGGACAAAGAGGGAGAAAGTACAGCTGCTCAATTAAAGGGATAGTTCACCCAAAATTGAAATTTCTGTAAATTTATCTACTCCCCCTCATGTGGACTAAGGGCTGGGAGAAGTTTCAGAGTCCTCCGTGCCTTCTCTGAGTTACAGGGGGTCTCGGCGTAGCAGTGCATGTCCATATAACGGTTGCAAATGGATACCAACTGTCTTCGTAATAAAAAGACACACCAAAAAACATCCAAATACCTCCATGCTGCTCGTATGTAATGTCCGTCTTGTATTGAAGCCCCGAAATGGACAAACCAGGGTCCGTCCTCTTCCCAGTTCATCCAAATTTGACCAAAGAGGAGCTTCGAGAAGCTTCTGCTACAAAACAAGCTTGAAATATAGACTTATTTAATTTTTTTCAGGACAATTTCGCATTTCGGGGCTTCAATACAGGACGGACATTACATACGAGCAGCATGGAGGTATTTGGATGTTTTTTGGTGTGTCTTTTTGTTACGAAGACAGTTGGTATCCATTTGCAACCGTTATATGGACATGCACTGCTACGCCGAGACCCCCTGTAACTCTGAGAAGCCACGGAGGACTCTGAAACTTCTCCCAGCCCTTAGTCCACATGAGGGGGAGGAGATAATGAGTGAAATTTCAATTTTGGGTGAACTATCCCTTTAATGAAATCCCTTCTCAGACAGGTCACTCCTCCATCCATGTTCACCCTGTTACAGCTTCAATCCAGCTTCCCAACTTCCAAATGAACTCTCGCTCTTTCTTTCTTTGGGGGAATCCAATCAACTCTTCTCTTCTCTTCTCTCTATACATCACATGTCAGCACAAAATAACCCAAAAAACCCTGTTATAATACACCAGACTCACTTCCTGATGATCTTAGCACAATATGGTCCAAACATCGAGGTGTACCACACAGATCCCTAATGAGTTCACAAAAACTTAAAAAGCCTTCCTCACAACAGTTTGGGAGAAAGAAGAGGAGGAAGAGGAGGAGGAGGAGGAGGAGTGTGCGTTCAAAGCGTTGCAGACGGCTGTAGTCTGCTGCTGCTTACAGTGATGGTGTGAGCCTGTTAAAAAAGAGCCACAGGGGTGGTGCTGTACAAAAATAATGGGAACGGCGCATGAAAAAAAAAAGGGAAAGGGGGTCTTTGAAATAACTGGATCACAATTACAAATTCAGCCTCAGCAGCGACGAGTCAAATCAAGTTGAATGACAATTAGCAGTTTGTGTGTCAGCAGCACGCAAGGAAAAGTGAAAAAGAAGTTTGGAGCCACGGCGACCACAGGAAGAGAGGAGTTACATAGATGTTGTTAGGCAATACAGGGTCATGATGAACTGTATAAATGTCCATAATAATAATAATAATAATAATATCAACATGTGCATCAATGACAATAATAATTTCCATGAGAATTTTCCTGAGTAACGTCAATGACATCGTCCACACCTCTGCACTACAGGTGAATAGGGTAAAAAATTTAACTAACAGATATCACCGTGAAACTTCCCAAGTTTATCACTCACATTAAGACGATTATTTTTTGTATTACAAGTTTCGTCAAATTTTATGTTTAAATATGTAAATGACACCATATCCAATTAAATATGCACTAATTTTCATATTTTATAACAGAAATCTGCATATTGGATAAAGCCACTTTTAAACTTCTTGTTTCATTTTGTTGGCATATTAGAGTCAGAAGTTTTTACAGAGGGGGTTTTGGATATATCTTTTTATCACTAAATGAGAAAATACTGTCAAATTTCTCCATGTTTCAGGGAATAAAATGTTGTATAAATGAGGCTGTGAATGATGCATCAACAAACCCCTCTGTAAAAACCTTCAGAATATAGCAAATAATAAAAGTGGAAGGTTTGGTGTCTGTAAGTGCTGCTGAAGTGGAGATTTCTAGCTCAGAGTCTGAAAAACTCATTTTGAGAAAACGGCCTTTTAAGATTTGTATTGTAAAATTCCATAGATTGTTATTGTCAATCATATTTTTTACGATTTGTTGCTGATACAAAATATATTACCATTTTTGGAGCCTACATCATTGTCCAGGAGAAAGAGCTTTACAATGACATGGGTTATAGTAGTATTTTAACCTTTGGTGAATTTAGGAGAAATCTACAGATGAAAGAAAACAAAATAAAGTAAAATAACCACTTTAATGTGAATTTTCTACCATTCTTTTCCTCCAATCTAAAAGAAGACGCAAAGCAAAATAACCCCGAAATCCCAAAATTGACTAGTGCATGAAAAACCAATGTTTTTTCCTCAACTTAATATGGTACACAACGACTGTAAGATGAACACTGGTGACAATTTTGTGCACAAAACTGTGAAAACTGGAGAGTTGCCTTCGGAAAAACATTCTTCTACCCGAGGTCGTGTAGAGGTGCCCGGGGCCTCGTTCAAGGACGACAATCAGAGTGTAATAGAAATGTCTGAAACACACCGGCCCAGATCTGTGTGTTTGTGTGTTTGTGTTGAGGTGGCAGATGAGACAGACGAGGTCAGAGACACGATGTCCCTGACGACAACCTCATCATTATGCTTAACCGCCCAAATAATTAGAGCTGCTTCATCAACACCGAGACAGTTTAACAGCCTCCAAAACAAACTTATCAAAACAAAACAAAACAAAACAATACGGCGGAGAGTGAAACGTTCGGATGCAGTCGGTTCAAGTCGAGGTGAAACAGGAGATGAGCTGCACACGATGTTTCCTACAGTGGTGTGTTATTATGGGCACTACACTGCAAAAACTCAAAATCTCTCCAAGAATATTTGTCTTCTTTCTTGTCAAAATGTCTCAATTTTAGTCAAAACTAATCTCTTTCCACTTAAAATAAGACTCATCACCTAAAAATTAACACTTTTCACTTGTTTCAAACTAATTTTCAATTGAAATAAGTAAAAAAAATCTACCAGTGAAAGCAAGTTTTTTGTGCTTGTAATAAGAAAGAAAAACTTGATCCACTGTCAGATTTTTCTACTTATTTCAAGTGAAAATAGACTTGGAAAAAGTAAAAAGTGTCTAAAAACAAGCTACTTTTTAACGTGATGAGTCTTATTTTAAGTGGAAAGGGATAGTTTTGACTAGAAATTACATTTTGACTAGAAATAAGACAAATATTCTTGGAGTTTTTGCAGTGTAGGTTCCTAAGTGTTCACTACACTGCAAAAACTCAAAATCTTTCCAAGAATATCTGTCTTATTTCTTGTCAAAATGTTTCATTTCTAGTCCAAATCAATCTCTTTCCACTTAAAATAAGACTCATCACCTAGAAATCAACTTGTTTTTAGACACTTTTTACTTTTTCCAAGTCTATTTTCTTGTTTCTTGTAACTTTCTTTTAGATCATTTTCACTTGTTTCAATCTAAATTTTCACTTGAAATAAGTAGAAAAATCTGCCAGTGAAAGCAAGTTTTTTGAGCTTGTTATAAGAAAGAAAAACATGCTCCACTATCAGATTATTTCAAGTGAAAATCTGCTTGAAAGAAGTAAAAAAGTGTCTAAAAGCAAGCTACTTTTTAATGTGATGAGTCTTATTTTAAGTAGAATGAGATTTGTTTGGACTAGAAATGACATTTTGACTAAAAATTAGACAAATATTCTTGGTAAGATTGTGAGTTTTTGCAGTGTAGTTGAGTTGAGGTGTTTCTCGGTTCCTGCAGCAGCAGCAGCAGCAGCAGCAGGAGTCAAGTGTTCAGTCGTCAATAAACAACAAAGACGTGTAACAGCTGCGTGAATTAATTCTCCTGTCTTTCAAGAACAAAAGCAAAACTAGAGCAAGATTAAACAAGTCGAGACTTTCATGGAGAAGAGTGAGTGGATTGAAGTGTCATTAAAATGTGTCACTTCCACAGGAGACTGTAACAACCTATCACAATAAACCTTCTCCCACTCTCAGATTTATTTGAACCCAAATCGTATCATGACCTTCCCCCCTCTCGACTCTCTAAAGCGAGCTGATTTCTGTCTCCACCATGACTCTGCACAATAAAATGAGGCTTTGTGTTGAATCCAAATCTCACCTTTTATTGTCTCTGAGGTCGACGCCGGCACTTTATTCTGTCCTCTGTTGTTAAACTGGACACAAAATCCATCGCTGGCCACAGGATTGGTTTGGGGTTTTCCCCTCAAGAGGCCGTATATTCTGAACATCTTGTATTTTCTGTAGATGTGCTAATTGTTCACTTCTCTACTTTGTCCTTGGATGAAAACTTAACTCGAGCAGACGATGCCAGTTCTGCAGCTACCAAATGTTACACCGGCAAAACAGAATATTGTGATGTTTGAGAATTATGACACAATAAATAACTGAGGAAAGATTTTTGAGTGTTTGTGTGTTGGTCGTGTCATACTTGAACTCTTACAGAAGAGTAATTAGCATAAATGACCATTAAATTTAGATCACAGAGGATTCAGTTCAGTTTCTAAGATGATTGAGATTTATTTGATGAGTCAAAGTTAAATGTCAGATTATTTTCTTTTCCCAGTGTTTTATTTGAAAGATTATTTTGAAGAGCCTAAAACAATCTCAGCTTCTCTCTGGAGCTCTAGTAACAACAGGTCGGTGTCAGCCAATCAGAAGAGAGGAAGAGGCTCTGAGAATCCCTTCTGATTGGCTGGCTGACAGTTTTCTGAATGGTACAATTTTTTTCTTTAAAAATAGAGCAGATTTCAGAATAAAACAGAGAAACCAAAATCCTACAAGTTGTTGGATGGTGGGTCCAGGTGGTGAGGGGGCGGGGCTTTGTTGTGACATCACAAAGTGACAAAAGTCCTGACGGCTGGTTTTTAAAGGCTCAGTTTCTGAATATAGTCTGTGCATTTCTCTGTGGACTGAGGCTTTGATACGTTCACAGTATTAATATGGAACCTAGAGCTGCTTTATAATCCAACAAGACATGGGGAAATGTCACTTCCTACAATATGGGACCTTAAAGTTATGGAAAAGCTTAATAAATACATATGTCTAGTGATGTTTCTTCCTTCATCTTCAAACCTAATATCTTGTGTTACTTTTGAAAGGTAAAAACCGGCGTACCATGTTGTTTCAGACAAATAACTCCTTATAACGCCCGTTCAAAGCCGCTGTTCATAAAGCAGCGTGCCTCCCGGGCCCGGCAGCTTTACCTATAGCTACATCCCAGATATAACATATGCTGTTGTTTTGTTGTTGCTGCGCAGTTCGACTCACTGGAGAGAAGAGAGGATGAATGCCTGCTCTATTTCCTTTTATCTGAATATTTGTCTCTTCTTTAAAAAAAGAAGAAAGAAAGAAAAGGAAACGAACCTTTCACCGCATGTTGTCATGGTATATTACCTTGCATCTTGACAACTTAAGCTGCAGGATGCATTTTCAACACCTTATAAAAAGCGAGATAGTACTTAACTATTGATCACTAAAAACTCCAGTATTATACCGCACCCCGCTTGCACACGATGTTTACCAGCCTGAGTCGTGGTGTTTCATAGCAAAAAAGGCAAATACCAAAGGGAGAAGGGGAGGCAGAGCATCTATCATCCCCCACAAAAGAAGAAAAAAATGGAAATATCTGCCTCTGAGGTGGCATCATACGTTATATTTTTCTGTTCTGCTCATAAAATGTGTTCTTTCAATATTTCCCCGTTCTCTGAGGACTGAGGCTTCCTGGCGGTCGTCGTTTCCAGCAACGTGAGTTTGTATACGGACGGAAAAACCCCCAAAAACTGAGGCCTTGGTGGTTTTTATTTTATTGTGTCTCGTTTCACTGATGGGCATTTTTCTATATTTACGGGATCGGTGGCCCAGTGTTTAGGCTGCTTGTCGTGGATCAGGACATGTTTAGCTATGTTAATCTTTTCTAAAAGGGGGATTCAGATGGAGAGCAACAAAGGGATGAATGGTTGATCCACTGGAACACGGACAGTGCTGGAATCCAATTTAATATAATTTCTCAATGCATCGCTCGCTCCGTCCTCCTGGAGATTCTTTTATTTCATTCACAGATGTGCTTTATTATATATTTTTTATTATTTCTGATCCAGGCTGAGGTCCCTTTTCTGGTTTCAGATTGATTTATGGTTAACACATGCATTGCACGCGTGGCTCGGGAGCATTTTTCCACTGGTCAGTTTTGATTTGGGTCTCAAATTTTTCACCCAATTTCCTCCTCGTTGCTCAGACTCTCTGGGGGTTTCTCAGACCCCGTCTATTCATTCTGTTTCAATTCATCTGTGCATCAACATACATCAACGTTTGCATGGTGCATATCCCCTCTGCAAATCTGTGGCTTAATCAAATGAACCAAAACAAGAGCCCAGTAAGTAGCTAAAGTTAATTCCTGCCCACAGCGCCCTGCTGGTTTAATTTGCTGTGTTTTAGTCGCTGTAGTAAAATGTGTTTCCATCCCTGCTTCATTATTCCTACAGCGCCTTATGCATTATAATCTATGCAGGAGCGACTGAAGTGGCCTTGCCTGCACAGGGCGGCTCTTTAAGCTCCTTCATATGAGACAAATTTGATTTTGGCGGCTAAATTTAGATTGTATTGCTTTTAAATGCACTTCTCATGTATTAGGCTCATAATGGAGGCACCTTGATACGGTTGTACGTGCGCTGCACTCAGTGTGCTTCCAAATATAGATCAGAACGGTGCACATTACATTATGTGGATGCATATCTGAGCCTCCACCATCATGAAACCTCGTTTACCCTGGTGGTTTTAAAGATGGAGCACCGTGCACCGAGGAACTGGTTCAGCTGGGCTCGGCTCGGCCCGGCAGTGAACCGCTGCAGCTGTTGCATCTCAAAAACTCCTGAACCTCATCAACAACCAAGAGTGTGTGGACTGTACAGTAAAATACGATTCAGAAACTGCATGACCTATTTCTTATAGCCCTAAAATGTATTCAGACACAGCTGATGGATACTTCAAAATAAATTGATTTTTTACTCTTTTTTCCAGCGCAGTTGTTGATGTTTTTCCGAAAGTGAAAATCTGACATAAGGATAAACCCAAACAGAAACGCATGCATCCAACACACACACACATACACGCATGCATGTCACTCACACTGACAGCTTCACTTCAAGCTCTCGCTGTCCACAGACTTTCCTAATGACACAGCATTACTGTGTTTTTCCAGACTGACATTTAACGACAGGTACATTAATATTACATAATATTTGATTGGTGTAAAATCAGCGATGTCTGACAGATGCAGGCAGAATCTGAGCACAGTGGGGGCTCTGGTGTTAATGCAGCTACGTAGGCTACGAGTGGTAATTGCTCAGTAGATGGAGTGGACTGCAAATGCACTGTAAATTAATAAAAATGGAGGATTATGTAACAGACTGTGGGCAGATGCAAAGGATTTAACACAATTAGGCCTAATTAATGATCTGGCAGAGACACGCAGCCACTTCCAGAGCTGAGAGATGAACCAAAAGCTGCAGTTCCTCCAACGACCACTAGAGTGTGGCTGCAGCGGTGAGTCGACGTCCGACTTTACAGCAGAAATTAACACGTTAACATTCAGGTTTGGTGTCTGGTTTCATCCTGAACAACTTGTTTTACTGGATAATTGTAAAAAAAAAAAGAGTACCACATGATTTGCTGTTGTAAAAATGTGTATATTGCTTCAATGCTTTAGATAGGGAGCTTGTTATGTAACGTGAAAGAAAAAATTGGACACAGGAAACCGTTGATATCTTTTTAAAAAGAGATGAAAAAGTAAAAAAAAAAAAAAAAAAAGAGTAACTACCAAACTCTATTATGAAGAGAACAAAATGCTCGGCAGTGCACAGCGTTGCTTTAGGAATTAAATTGTCATCGTTATCATGGTCTTCATCAGGGATAAGGCAGCAGACGCAGCAGCATTTGCAAACAGGGCAATTCTCCGGCTCCTTGCAGTGATAAGTCGTCGTGAGTCTTAGAGAAGTTTTTTTTTTTTTTTTTTATCACTCAGAAGTTTCCACTCGCTCCCCTCATCCGTCGTGACCTCAACAGCCACCAACTGAGTTTTGATCACTGAAGATGAGAGGAGACAGATTGCAGAACGCTGCTGTCTCTCAGATTTGTGTGTTTTTTTCCCGGTCAAGTCGGAAACATTCGGGAAATCCCCCTCAGATCTCCGGCTGCAGCCCGACAAGACCGAAGACATTTCATTTTGATTTATTCCATTCATGGTATACATACTACACATGGTTGCACATACAGTCAGGGCCGTTGTATAGGGGAGAAAGGTGATGATAACTCTAGGGGCCCAGCGTCCAGTGGGGCCCATAAAAACCCCCAGTCGTCTAATCTTTGTATGACTGATTTATTCTGCGTAAGAGCCTGACTAATACTCATAGTACACTGTAAAAACTCAACATCTTTCCAAGAATATTTGTCTTATTTCTTGTCCAAATGTCTCATTTCTAATCAAAACTAATCTCTTTCCACTTAAAATAAGACTCATCACCTAAAAATTAACTTCTTTTTTTTTTTAGATCATTTTCACTTGTTTCAAACAAATTTTCACTTGAAATAAGTAGAAAAATCTGCCAGTGAAAGCAAGTTTTTTGTGCTTGTAATAAGGAAGAAAAACTCCACTATCAGATTTTTCTACTTATTTCAAGTGAAAATCTGCTTGAAAGAAGTAAAAAGTGTCTAAAAACAAGCTACTTTTAATATGATGTGTCTTATTTTAAGTAGAATGAGATTTGTTTTGACTAGAAATGACATTTTGACTAGAAATAAGACAAATATTCTTGCTAAGATACTTGAGTTTTTGCAGTGTAATGCTGCATTAGCATCAAAAAAGAAGGCTAAATAAAAAATGATAATATATACGTAGTCTAAGAAAAAAAAACTTGAAAAATTAGGGGGAGGGGCCCACTTTAGTATTCTTTAAAGGGGCCTGGAATTCCTAGCAACGGCCCTGCATACAGTATTTACATAATGCACACATAGTCACCATAATTGAAAAGGAGCAGGATGAAGAAAAACTTGGGGTACCTGCCCCTCTTTATTGTTATAATTGAATTGGCTTACTATCAACACCAATATTATACTCTTATTTCAAAAAATTAAAGATGATGAAACATATAATATTAACAAGAAAACAAACAAGCAAAATAGCAGTGACACAACTCGTCTATCTATCTTTTCTTTTTTCCCTTCTTTTTCTCTTTCTCCTTCTCCTTTTTTGTATAGATAGATTACAGTACTGCTCCATGTTGGTCCCATCAGTTAGTTTTGGTGTCGAGACGTTTTGTCACATCCATGTTGACTAATTGCCATGGTTATAGCAATTACTTATGCAGCGTATTATTATAATAATAATAAAAAATAATAATAACAGTGTGAAGATATGATCTTATTTTATGGAAATTAATTGGCACATCAGTCAAATATTCAGGAGTTTACTCTTTTTTCCACAGCAGGAGTGTTAGCGCAGGATGCTACGTTCAATCACAGGCTTAATTATGATCCAAACAAAAAACACAAGGTGACAGGAGGAGTCATATTCATGTCCCGACACGCTGACAAGAGTTATGATGATGGAGATGTTGTGTCGGAGGTGTGTGTGTGTCTGTGTGTGTGTCTGTGTGTGTGTGTGTGTGTGTGTGTGAGAAACCAAACAAAGCAGCTGCTGCTTTTGTTTGGCTCGGGGGGAAATGAATCATCACACCAGAGGTGATTCAAATCATTGTTATTTAACAATTGCTGTGGGGTTTGGAGTCAGACCTCTTTCACTTTCCTCCTCCTGTGAACCAGAGCCAGGGAAGGTGTGTGTGTGTCTGTGTGTGTGTGTGTGTGTGCTGCATTATTGAGAGGCTGTGCTCCAGCGGTGCTTTGATTCCATAAGCAATAGACCTCTTTAAGCAGATAAAAAGTTTGCCAGAGAGACGGAGAGAGAGACGGAGAGAGAGAGGGAGAGTCTCTTCAGAATACTTTGCCATGAATCCATATCAGCTTTGAAGTTCACATGCCTGACTTCAGAAGGTAATAAAATAATTATCACAAAAATTTCCCAAAGTTAAAAGGAGAGAGAGCAACGGATGAGGAGAAATTGCGCTTAGATGTCACATTCCTTTAAAAAAAAAAAGATTGTGAAACTGCTAAAGTTTGATTCCTCGTGCACGATGAACTGAGGTGTGTTGGGTTTAGATTACATCATTAAAACATTATTTGTAAAACATTTTCATAAATCAGCGAGTGAGCGCTCATATTACTGCCGCTGTTAAAGCTTTCACTCAGCTTCCAGGACCCACAAATCCTCCTGTCACTCCGTCACACATACAGATAAAGGGCCCGTCCGTAAACTTTAACAGCGTGTTGCTGCTGGATAATGGAGAAACCTTGGACGACGTCTTCCAGCCTCTCATCGGCATCGGGCATTAGTGTCTTCATCAATTTTATGAGCTCAACCATCACAGAGACGCTGGAGGATGATGGGGGGAGCGGAGAGGCGTAGTAGTACAGTAAATTGCGGGAAAAAATGAAGAGCGTTTTCCCGTGTTGTTTGCAGTTATGACGGGAATGGTTTGACTTTAATGATGTGACGCTGAAAGTGCTGATTAATTGCGGTGATGGAGTGTGGAGAGTGGAGAGCTGAGAGTGCTTCACCACTCTGAGTCTCTGAGGGAAAGGGAAAGAAAAAAGAAAAGAAAAGAAAAGAAAAGCAGCATTTCCAGTAAATCTCAGTAAAACACTTTGCTGCTGCTGTTGTTGTGAGTTTCTACGAGTCCGGAGGGAAACTCCATCCGCCGCAGCAATTAGAGAAAATGAATCCTCTCGACGACACTTTACTTTGCTCCTCGACTTCGTGACTCTGGGATGTGATTATTAATGAGGGAGATGATATTTGCTGTTGACGCTCACGGTCCCCAGAGGATCAACCCTCCTCTTGTGCACAATGAAAATGCTTTTTTTTACTCTTTGCATATTCATGCTCGCTGCAGGATGCACCACCCTTGACTTTAAATACATAAAATACACAATCACACTCTCAGGTTTCAGTGAATTTACGTACGTTTTTTATCGTTTCGTCCAGATGGAAACAGCGTTTTGTGGAGGCAAAAACGTTATTATTTGGAAACGGGTCCCAGAGCGGGAAATTCTGGAAACGCCGCCCGAGTGTTTTCATGTAGACGCCCAAAACAGATCTTTAGTGAAACGATGATGTCATAACCTGCAACCTGAGCCACGCCTCTAGACGTTACAGTCCATGTCTAACAGTGGACGACTGTCGGTCTGAATCTCTCCCATTAAATCATCATCATCGTCATATTTACTCCGACACGACTCCCAGTCAACATTTAATCCACTTCTAACTTTCTGTTTTCTTCTCTGTTTTCAGTGTTTATGTTTATTGGCAGCGTTACAGCGCCACACACAGGCCTGGTGGACGTACTACAGCGTTTAGAGTTCAGTGTTCAGTGGATCCGTGTGGACGCAGACATTTCTTGAAACGATGTCGGGTTTACGGGATTTTTTTTTCAAAACGAACAAGAAAAAGATCGTTTTGGGAGAAGTGGACGAGGTCTGAGTTTGCAACAACAACATTGTGATTCTTAATCTATCTAATCCATCACCAGATTGAATTTCCCTCCAGGGGATGAATAAAGAATTTTCTACTTTTTTCTTTTTCTTCAATCATGATCCAAAACATCAATGTCATGTATCCGTGGAAGCTGAGACAGGTTTTGTCTCCTCTGGAGGCCATGACCTTGTGACGACCTTCCACCACCATTTTGATTCCAAGAGGAAAAACTGAAGAGCAGCTGAAGAACACGTGGAGCACACTGGACGAGACGCAGTGGAGAGGCTGAACCACCGTGCAGACACGGGTGGTAAAAAGTCAACGGGTCAACTATATGTCAAGGAATCGGATCAACTCTGCAAACCTGAGAACTTCTTCACCTCAGATGTTGAACATGCAGAAGATTAAACCTCTGACACAAACACTTCTTACTTCTGCTAACCTTCATAACCTCCCACATCCGTCACCGCTGCTGAATAATAAACTAAGGATAACATCGTCACCCAGACTTCTACATACAAATCCAGTTCAGTTTGTCTAAGGTAAAAAAAGGAAGGAAAGAAAGAAGGAAAGGAGTGTAAAAGCTCTCTGTTGAAATGCATTGTGGGTAGCGTGGCTCCGTCCTTGGAAACAGCTCAGCGATGTTGTCAGCAGCCATCAGATCCTCCGGCCTTATCGCAACAAAACTGAACCTTAATCTCACCGACTGTCCATCAACAGGAAAGCGTCTCTTTAACTAACGTTCAGCTCAGCAGCAGCAGCAGCAGCAGCTCTGGATCAACGCTGCTCTTGTCGCTCTTATTACATATTCTGGGAACATTTCTAGTCTTTTCTCTTTTTTTTTTTTCTATGAGTTTGAGTCCTGGACATTTTTGATTTGATTCTGTCCGATACGCTATCTGAGTCAGAAAGTCACAAATAAAAAGTTGTCAATTTAAAGAAGTCTCTTTAGTCGTTTAATGCAGAGAAGTTAAAACACAGCCTTTCATGATAACTTTTCTTTTTAAAAACAAAGTGATAACACGTCGACTCGCTGCTGAAATATTAGCATCGGCTTTGTGAAGGATTTGTGATTGAAGTCTGCTGCCTTTAATGTTTTATTATATTTTTTATTTTTTATTTTTTTACTGTGACATCCTGAGATTGGTGGAATGCAGCTACTCCTGTTATTTTATGTGTTTACCATTTAATGGATGGGGCCATTATTACACATCCAATTACCAGATTTTCCAGCAGTGTGTGTGTGTGTGTGTGTGTGTGTGTGTGTGTGTGTGTGTGTGTGTGTGTGTGTGTGTGTGTGTGTGTGTTTGTGCATCGCTGCTGGGACTGAAGATGTGCAGAGCAAATGTGGAACATGGAGGAAATAATGAGGTAAAGATGGGAGGAGTCGTTCATCTGCAGCTGCACAGCAACACTTCAATATGTAAATGTCCTTTATGTTCTGTTGAAGCGTTAAATAAATGTCATGATGTTGGTGTCAAGTGTTTTTATGGACGTTGTTTTTTTAATGCATATGCATGTGTATATGTTTAAGCTTTTTGTTGCTCTTCTTTATTGTTTTATCAAGATTAATAGAAACTAGAATAGAAACTAATAGAGAGTAAATATGTTTATAAGCAAACTGGCTTTGTGTCAGCTGTTCTATAACACACATTGACCTTTATTATGATAATTAGTGGTTTAAATCAGTTTCAGTTTCATTTTATGTAATAACATACATTATTCTGACCTAAAACCCTAAAGCATCCTAAGATTAAAGGTTTAAATATTAATTCAGAAGGTTTTTTTTGCTGCATCATTCTCCAGTGACGATGAGATCAGGTTTAACTTCAACTGTGATGGAAACCGTAAAAAAAAAAAAACCTTTTGTTTGCCTAACGTCAGGATGAATAGAGATTTATTAAATGAGTGGGTTACAAAGCGAAGCCGCCGGTAACAGATTAGTTTTGCTAATTCTCATCAAATTTGTTTATTTGGAAACCTGAAGAACATCAGCTGGGTCCTGATTTATCACTTAGTCATTTAGTGGTTTAATTATACACACACACAGAGAGAGAGAGAGAGTTCCTGAACAGTGTTACTCTTAAAAAGTAATTAGTTAGAGTTACTGTTACTTTAAGTGAGTTAATACAATATAAAAGTAACTCATTACCAGGAAAAGTAACTATTCTGTTATTTTTTTCTTAAATAAAATGCTAAAATATGTCAAATGACTTGAACTAACCCACTCACTCAGTATCCCTGCATAACGTAACCTTACATAACGTAAACTTAAAGGGATAGTTCAACATTTCGGCAAATTGGCCCATTGCCATAATCGCTATAGCCATAGCAGTAGGTTCGTTATCTTTCATTGTCGGTGCAAGCTATTTTTAGAACGGCGGAGCAGAGCAGTAAATTCATGCAAAACCGCTGATGCACGTTGCCTTCAGGGACAGTTTTTCATCAAGCAGTCTCTGTATTTCCCTCTACAACAACTCTGTGTGGTAACGTTGTGTTATTATCTCATAGCGTGGTGAATGTGCAGCTCACAACTTGTCCACCAGAGCGTTGTGGAGTTGTTGGATTGTGTATTTGATGAGTTTGATGAGGGAAACCAAGAAATCCCATGAGCCTCCGTAGCGTAGCTCTGAGCAGCTCACGGCTCTGCTCCGCCGTTCTAAAAACATCTTGCACCCACAATTAAAGGTAACGAACTGACTGCTAAGACTATAGGGATTATGGCAATGGGCCAATTAGCCAAAATGTTGAACTATCCCTTTAAACAAGTTGATTATTATTTTGTGACGGGACTTCTTGAGTCAAGTAACGGTGTATTTTATTATCAGTAACAGTCACGGCGTTGTAACGGAGGAAACTGTAACTCTTTTTGATTTACTCTGTTTATTTATGAGGCCGTTATTCCCACCACTGTTCCTGAACAATAAATCAAAGTAGTTTGGATGAAACACTGGCGACTGCCGACTGATTCTCTCTCTGCACAACATTTGTATGCAAAAGTTTCCAGTGAACTAATGAGAAGCTGCAGCAGCAGCAGCAGCAGCAGCAGCAGCGGCGGTGGTGAATGTCGATCACGCAGCCGAACCCACTGATCAGGTTTGATTTGGAAATTCTCATTCACCCCCCGCTTGGTTTGCAGCGGTTCAATCTCCCAGTTCCCAACTCAACTCAACTCAACTTCGACTTCTATTCTGCACACACACACACACACACACACACACACACACACACACACACACACACACACACACACACACACACACACACACACACACACACACACCACACACACACACACACACACACACACACACACACACACACACACACACACACACACACACAGAGCAGTGTGTAGTGTAATCTCCAGTTCCCAGTCCCTGGGTCCGGGGCCGTAATGTGGCCGTGTTACCAGTTTAAACCCCGGCTGCACTCTGGGTGATTGATACCTCCATCTTCAGGCAGATGTCAGTGATTCGCTTTGATCGACAGTTTGAAATGACTTTCTTTACTCACCCAAAGTGCTTTCTGTCTGCTCCCACCTGAGGTTATTGAATCAGAAATTCCTGCTGCATCCCTGCTACACACACACACACACTTTGAGCAATTTTCCCCTTTCTTCCTTCAAAACTATACCAGGGTATCCGCGGGGTCTTGAAAAGTATTAAAAGGTGATAAATCCATTTTGGGAAAATTAAGACCCTTAAAAAGTATTAAAAAGTCTTTTCACGACTTTATAAAGTCTTAAATATTGAAGGTATTTTTTTCTGAATTAGCTGTCCAAGAGTTTGAGTTGTAAAAAACATTGTGGAAGTGTGTGAATTTATTTGTTTTATTAAAAAACAAAGATGAACCGGTTCATGAAAAAGAAAAGAAGATTGTTGTTTTCGTTTTTTTGGAGAGTTGAGCAATGTTTTTTTTGATAAACTTTGCCTTTGATTTATTATCCCAGCCTTTTTTGAATTTTGTTGTTTCATAGTGGTCTAGAGTCTTTATCACAAAAACTAAAACTGTTCAGTTAAAAGTGTCACTGATGTAAATGGTTACAGCTTGAAGCGGCAGTGAGGTATTAAAAAATGTTGAGAAGATTCCTGTATATACCCTGTATATATATAAAACTATACGCTGCTCTTTAGACGTCGTGGTGCTGTTGACCTGCGTCTGGCTGATACTGTAGAGCTGTGTGTGTCAATAGAAAGTTTCTGCAGTCTGGGTGTGTATTTAATTATCATAATCCGGCCACAACTCACTCACTCATCTGCTGCAACAATAGTTTTGCATTATAAACAAGGAAGTGGAGAAAGAGAGAGAGAGCAGAGAGAGATTGTATTATCTCATTTGACTGAGTTGAATTATTCCTTCAATTTCCGAGGCGGGGACTCGGAGAGCAAACGGCGTGTGGTGGTTGTTGGTTGGTTTGTGTGATTTACAGTCACATTCATAATAACACCTTGGCAGCAGCAGCACATGTCAGAGCTGTGGCATCTCATCTGGGAGGGGGGGGGTTACGTAAGGGGAGACCACAGATAATACTTTAAATAAAGCATCGCTGCGGGTGTAATTTCAGGCCCCTGAATGTGAAAGTGGCGCCGCTTCATCATCTCAAGCACGCTGTGGAAAATTGCCTAAATGTTAATCCAACTGTTTGTAGGAGCTGGTGACAACTCCTCCACCCCTTCCACATCCACTCTCTGTTGTTATGTGTGTTTTTTTTTTACTTGACAGCTACACTGATTGCCATGGTAACGCCATTGTTCCAGACTGAGAGGTTAAAAAAGAAAAGAAAAGGAAAGAGAGAGAGAGAGAGAGACGACGGGTAAAAAAAAAGAAAAAAAATCTGATGTTGAAAGTAATTTAAAGAAAAAAAACCCACAGGATGAGCCCAGGATTTAAGTGGCCATTTAAATTAGGTGTGAGGACTTAGAGGGGAATGAATGCAGAGTCTCAGGTGATGAGGCGATGTCACCGGATGAGACAGGCTTCAGATGAGCTCATCCGCCGCTCGCCGCCAGAGAAAATCAAACATAATGAAAAGACCGATGTAAAAGAAAAAGAAAAAGAAAACACGAACAGCGATGTGTGTCGGGCGGCGGCGGAGGTGACCTTGACCCAGCAGCCAGTCAGGATCCTTCAGTTTGCATTAAAGCTTCGTTAACGGGCTGTTTTCATATTAAAATTAAATCAGATGACTGTGTAATGTAAAAAAAAAAGGAGAGGATGATAGTAATTGTGACCCACTGGGAAATAACAGCCCCCGCCTGCAGCTCTGTGCAGCGTTTAGCCCAATTTAAAAGCTCCTTGTTTGGGGTTTCCAGCCTCTGCAAATATGTTTTTTCAATAGGGGGAGGGAGGAAAGGAGGGGGGCAGAGAAATCGTAGATTTACTTCAGAAACAAAGTGAAGCAGAAATAAAATAAAAAAAACGTCCACTGTCATCAACCTGCAGCTTCAGACAGCTGTCGTCAGCAGAAATATGTTTAAAAACAACAAAACAAACCAGCTCAGATGAACCAGAGTGGACGAGACAGACAGACGCTCAGACAAACTGGACAAACATCTCACACAACAGAAGCCTCATCATCATCATCATAATAATAATAAGACATTGAGTGCATGAATATGTTTTTTTTTTCAGGGCCAATACCAATACCGATTATTAGTTACTAAAGAAACCAATAACTGATATTCATTTGCAGTAAAAATGAACAACCTCCTGGTCTGTGCATGGCGCTGCATCTAGAGGCTTCAGTGCTGATTGGTTATCACTTGTGCCGTGTAACCAATCAGTGGGCGGGACGTTGTTACGCAGCCAAGAGCGTGGCGACTTCAGGCTGCGTTCTAAAATACATTTATCTAAGCCGTTATCAGTAGAAAAACATGTCAAATGCCGATATGTCTTTTTCTTTTGTTAACCTAGATATATTATTTATAAATGTGTGAATCTGCAAACTCATGTTTGAATATGTCGGATGCATTGAATTCTGCTGGGGTCCAGTACCTGGGGTGGGGGCAACTGGGAAGTTTGTTCGTTTGTCTGGACAGGAACTAGACTTGACTATTTCATGTGTGAATTGTATATTTTTTGTTTGTTATATTTGAAAAATAAAAGAGACCTTGATCA
This sequence comes from Trachurus japonicus, assembly GCF_045865225.1. Taxonomy (NCBI): domain Eukaryota; kingdom Metazoa; phylum Chordata; class Actinopteri; order Carangiformes; family Carangidae; genus Trachurus; species Trachurus japonicus. The sequence continues at coordinate 3,559,744 of NC_140926.1, forward strand.
AAAGAAAAAAAAAAAAAGAAGGCCGATATTATCGACCTTGCCGATAATCAGTTCTCCTAATGTCACAGGGGTTATGCATCTTATATAATCACACAAAACTGTTTTCATTTGAGTTACCTGACAGATATTCCTCCTCAAGCGGAGATTTTGTTTTGTCCTGTGTGTCCCTGCATTCTTGTCTTTGTATAAAATGTCCATGTCCAGCTGAAACTCTCTTTTCTTCTTCCTCTGAGGGAGAGCTGAGCCTTTTCTTTTCTTTTATGTTTTATTTGACCTTCATTCAATGTTTTGCATTATATTCATGTTATGTTTGTTCTTGTAGGGGCTCGGGTGGCTTGAGACGACAGCACGGTGGTTTACTTCTCTACAACACAACTCAGAGGTTACTGTACACCGGTTACACTGACAAGTAGCCTACTGCAACATGTCGGTACAGGAAGCTGGAAGGGTCAAACCGTCGACGGCTCTCAGCCTGGGCGCATGACGTCCGTCCGACTACCCATTTCTCCGACCATACATTTATTTATTTTTGCGTCCATTAGTCCGAACTCCCATTTCTCCGAGTTAAGTAGCCCTAACCCTTAACCTTACCCTAAACCTAACCTTAACACTGTAGAATGGGTAGTCGGAGAAATGAGCTGTCGGACTTATGGGCAGTCGGACTGACGTATGCTCCCCTCTCAGCCTCAGGTGGCCGCCATCTTGGCTTCGTAGCAGAAGAAGAGAGATCAGGAAGTAAAGATGATAATAAACTGTTGTTATAAAAGTTGTAGTAGTAGAAGTACAGTGTGTAGAGTGTGTAGACAGAGTGTGTACTCGTACTGCTGCTGCTTCCATGTTCACAGCTTTCACCAATTAAATCCTCTGATGCTGTAACTTTGATGTATTTGGTGTTGTTTTTTTTTAAAGAAACTCTTTCCAGACGTCGTCTTTATATAATCCTGTCATTTAACGTGTTGTGTTGTGTTGTGTTGTGTTGGTTTGTTTTTAGCGCTGCCAACCACTACAACTCCCCGGTGCTGTATCAAGGACCAGAGCCCTTCACCAACCTCTAAAACTCGCTGGAAGAGCTCCACACATTGATCGATTTTTTTTTCTTTCTTTCTTTGGACGTCGACCAAAAACTTTAGCACAGCTGCTCCCACGTGCAGGTTTCACAAGACTGAATCTTTTCTCTTCTTTCTCCGTTTCCTGAGCTACAGAATCTCTCAGGCTTCAATTATATTAAAGCTCTTTGAGGAAACACATAAATGTCTCATCGAGTCTGTCATTGTAATACTCATTCAGTTCAAGAATGGACGATCAAACCTTCCAGCTCATTCATAATTAGCTTTAAATTCCTGCAGCAGCAGCAGCAGCAGCAGCAGCAGCAGCAGAGCGTCTGTCTGTCTGTCTGTGGCATCCATCATCAACAGCACAGTCTGCGTCTCCGTCCGTGTCTCACTGGGCTGCAGAAGTGGGACACAAGTCTCCTCCTAACTGTCCCACTTAGCTCTTTGTCTCTCTGCGCTGCCTGGTCTCGTTAGCAGCCTCCTGTCTGTAAACACGGTGCAGCAGCAGCCACACACACAACACAACACAACACAACACAACACAACACAGAGCTGCTGCATTAACCTGAGCTAACTGCAGCCGCCAATTAGCCTCCAACAGTGTGAGGCAATGATGAGCTGCAGAGCGGCGGCTGCACGACCATGAAAACAATATCGTCCTCTCCACTCTGCTTTATTACGGCTTTAACAGGAAGTTGTTGCAGCTAGTTTGTTATATATGTATATATATGTACGTCGACTCGGCCTGTCAGCGTCCATGATCTATTGTTCAGGGTTCAAGGCCACGAGCTGCAACACATTAACTACACAACGGAGCCGCGCTGCAGAACAGTCTTCACTAATTAGCTGATTAATAAAAAACCACAGCGACTCGGTCACAAAGGCCAAAGCTTAGATTCAGGCCAACGGACGACGGTAACAGCTGATTAAATCTACATTAGTATACATAAAGAACAGCACCTTAAAGAGGAAACTAAGCAGGATTTCTCCCGCGGCTATGCTACATTTTTACCTTAATTAAAAAGCTGCGGATTAATTCTGATAGTTAATTACATGACTTGTGACTTGTTATAAGTGATAACGGAGGCTCTCTGGCTTCCACCTGGCGTCTCACGGCTGAAAACCAACCTTGCAACATCAGTGTAGTAGCTGACCACCGCCGCCCGGTTTCCCAGCTCTTGCGATACAAACGCGCTCCGTAACCCGTAATCTTTTGTTTATGACAGTTAAGACTGCACAGATATACACGTCGTAACATCGTATATGTTATATAACGTTATCTACCGCTCCATGGATTGATTTTTTGGGTTAGAGACACAGAGGAAAAGCGACCAGACTTGCATAGTTCCTCTTTATCAAAAAACAAATTCTAACAATTGCAAAGTGGCCAATTTTCAAAAATTGGATAAGATACTGAACTGAACTGATACTGTGTTAGTTTGTATCTACTGCTTTCATCTTCCATCATTATCTTTGTTCTGTGCTTACATGTTCAAGATGCTCCTTCAAACATGTTAAGCTTAATTGCTTGGTTTTTAATGTGAAATAAAATAAAAAATAAATGAATAAAATAAAATAATGACACTGACACAACAGCTCAAACTAAACTTCAGACCTCAGGAGATGAAGGAGGGGATAGGATGCCGGAGCTGGTTGAGTGGATGTTCTGCTGCAGCACTGAGCTGCTGGTCGTGGCGGTGAAGGGCAGCGAGGGCCCGGCCGGCGGCATCGAACATCGGCTCTCTGCAGCCAAACCGGCTCCAGCTGAGACGCAGCTTGTGAACAGGAAAAAGCAGCCAAATGCTCCGAGGCCCCCGGGCCCCCCTACCCCCACCCCCACCCCGCCCCCCGAGGGCTGACACACTTAACTCTACAGCAATGTCTCCAAACGCATCATTTTTATTTTTTATCCCCCCCCCCCCCCTTCTCTTTTTAAAAACAACAACAACTAACGGGCGATTTGCAGCGACATCTCAGTAGGAAACCTCCCTGCGGGGGCCCCGTGTCGCTCCCTGGACGATTTACAAACATCTCTGAAGCCAAGTGTTTTCACTAAGCTGCTATACATACTGCATATTATCATTATTAATATTATTATGAAGCGAGTTAAACTGTCAGTACATATATAATTGCCTGTTTTATGTTTTGTTTTTTTCAAGCAGCTTCTCGACGTTGTGTAGAAATAGCTGCTGGGTTTTAAACGCTGCAAAATCAAGAGGCTGGAAGGGAAACGTCTTTAAAAGCAGCTTAATGTGCTGATGAGTGCTGTTCTGTAATGTTGAAGTTATTTCATTGTGTATTTAAGTTTTTATTGATATTTCAGATCTGTATTTTGGAAAATTACAAGGTCAATAAAGCATCCGGGCGTCTTAATTCTTCAAAGTAGCTGTTGAGCAAACAGAAAACTGAATATCATTGCGTTTTATTTATCAGACGGGCGGCTATACGTTGTGTTCACTGTCGGATATTTGAGTGGGAAATTGCCTATTCGCTCTGTCAGGGCCGTTGTATAGGGGAGAAAGGTGATGATAACTCTAGGGGCCCAGCGCCCAGTGGGGCCCATAAAAACCCCCAGTAGTCTAATCTTTGTATGACTGATTTATTCTGCGTAAGACCCTGACTAATACTCATAGTACACTGTAAAAACTCAACATCTTTCCAAGAATATTTGTCTTATTTCTTGTCCAAATGTCTCTTTTCTAGTCAAAACTAATCTCTTTCCACTTAAAATAAGACTCATTACCTAAAAATTAACTTGTTTTTAGATCATTTTCACTTAAATTCACAATAAATAGAAAAATCTGCCAGTGAAACTAAGTTTTTTGTGCTTGTAATAAGGAAGAAAAACTTGCTCCACTATCAGATTTTTTCTACTTATTCCAAGTGAAAATATGCTTGAAAGAAGTAAAAAGTGTCTAAAAAACAAGCTACTTTTAATGTGATGGGTCTTATTTTAAGTAGAATGAGATTTGTTTTGACTAGAAATGACATTTTGACTAGAAATAAGACAAATATTCTTAGTAAGATACTTGAGTTTTTGCAGTGTAATCCTGCATTAGCATCAAAACAAAGAAGGCTAAATAAAAAACGATAATACATACGTAGTCTAAGAAAAAAAAAGGAAAAGTTAGGGGGAGGGGCCCACTTTAGTATTCTTTAAGGGGGCCCAGAATTCCTAGCAACGGCCCTGCGCTCTGTTAGCGCTTTGTGATTTTTCAGTAGAAACATTGTGAGCGACGACACAATGGATCGGTGCAGTTTAAATGTAAAATAAAGTCTGGTGCTGGGGAAGTGGCACTAGACAAAAAGTGAAGAGGAGGAGAAGGAGAAGGAACGAATAATAAACTCACTCCCAGGGCTTCTGGGTAATAAAATCCATCAACACTTTTTAAAACACCAGCTGCAATCTCCTGCTGTCATTTGGAGCCGCTAAAGTGAGACATGGCTGTAGCACGGCGCGTTAAAATAAACAGCCTGACATTTTGGGAAATGCACATTGATTGCCATCTTATACCCAGAGTCAGATGAGTAGATCAATATCATTTTCATCTCAGAGCAGCCGCCACTACACAGATTTAAGCCTGGAATCAGGAGACACTGTTAGCATGGCTGCGTTTTCTAGAGGAACAAGAAGGAGAAGAAGGAGAAGATGAAGCACTTAAATTACAGAGCTCTCTTTGCTGCTGCTGCTCTCGCCATCTTCATCTCATCGACGTGTGGAGACGAGGATGTAAAAATCAACACGGTTCTAATTTCAGCCGGCGTTTGATAATGAGGCGTTGGTAACATGTCCTCGTATTGAACATACATATAGACGGTGCACATAAATAGTCTCTAATTTCCTGTAATAATAATAAATAAGCCTTGTCTGTCATGATTCCTCCTCCTCTTCCTACTTTAGAGCCTCATTAGTAACTTATTCAAGCTGCTTCCTCTGTAAACACGTCAGTCAGCTCTGGTCTGTTGAAATGAAACCGCTTCTTTCATTCAGCTTGTTGCACCGAGGGCCAGCTGCTGTTGGAGGATGATGGAGGACGTGTCCCCTGAACGCCTCATATGCAGACTCACTATCAGCATAGACACTGTAAGGATTTACAGTTTAATCTCTAACAGTGAGAAGACGGTTGTTGTTGTTGCGTGTTCATGTCGCCGTCATCGTTAAGATTTAGCTCCGAGCGCCACAGTGACTCAGCATCATGTCAGGTTAGAGTTCAAATGCAGCTGACACTCTTTCTCTTTCTTACTCATTGTTAGTGTGTACCCTAAACGCCTCACAGACTGTCGGTAGACATCTGAATTTATAGACAGCTTAAACATGGACACTAGGATTTACAGATGTACCCTGAACACCTCACATGCAGGCTGTCGGTATAAAGTAGAATTTACAGATGTTCCTTAAACATCTCATATGGAGGCTAACGGTAGACACTATAATTTACAGATGTCCCCTGAACACCTCACATGCACCATCGATAGAGACTAAAGTAGAGATATCCGCTTAAACATAGACACTAGGATTTACCCTAAACATCTCACATGGAGACTAATGGTCGACACTATAATTTACAGATGCCCCCTAAACATCTCACATGCACCATTAAGAGACTACAAAATAGAGATGTCCCCTTAAACATTGACACTACGATTTACAGATGTGCCCCAAACATCTCATTTGAAGAATCAGTTGAAACTACAACTTACAGTTATCTGCTAATAGACACTATGATTTACAACTGTACCCTAAACATCTCATATGGGGACCACAGTAGCAGTTGATGCTACAATTTACAGATGTTCCCTAAAGACCTCATATGGGGACTGTGCGTTGAAAGTACAATTTACAGACATCCGTTAGAGATAGACACTACTATTTACAAATGTACCCTGAACGCCTCACATGCCGACTATCAGCAGACACTACAATTTACAGACATGCCCCAAACATCTCATATGAAGACAATCAATTGAAACTATAGACCATTTCTATGTTTATAAACATTGATGACGTATGTTGTGGGCGGGGCTTCACTGGTGGCAGAACGTGACAGCTGATCTGGTGTCAACAGTGGAAAGCCGGCATCAAGAGCGATCAAATCAGAGGAAGATGGATCATACAGAGGCCTTCTCTGATTATTTTAATGTTTTGTCAACAGAAAGCAGGTTGTCATACCTGAGTAGGCTAAGTTAACGATTAGCAACGGAGTGTGTTGTGTGTTACGGACCGACGTAGGCTACTGCCTAGGGACACAAAACGCTGCGTGGGCGATCATCAACAAGTCCATCAACTACGGTATGACAGCAAACTGTAGCCTACTTGTATGGCTGTATATTACAGTTTATTTAACGGATCCATGTCTGTTATTTCTGTATTAGTCAGACCGTTGTTAGGCTATATATCACAGACCGTTGCTAGGGACACCGCTCATGACCCGATGTGTGTAAAAATGAATGAATGAATGTTAAAATAAATGAATAAGAGGGTGAACGTGTACACGTGTTAACGTTTACACTGAATGAAACAGTAAATGTTTAATAAAAATCCCTAAACGATGCACGCAATATCTACATATATTTTATACACTGACTGATAAGAGTATTTTTTCCGTCGAAAAAAGTTGTAAAGGACGGGTCGTCTTATATTCGGGGTCTAGATATTGTAGCCTACATGTGCAAATCAGCGGGTGACACCAAACAACGTCTGCCCAAGCAAGTCAGAGCTTTTCTTTCTCTCACACTCACACACCAGTGACCTAGAGATGCAGCCGCATCAGAGGGGACGCGCGTGTGTTGCCGCTTCTCCACTACACAGTTACAGCTCGGCTCTACTCCACTCGGTTTAGGTCCTAGTTTAAATCACAGCTGAGTTCTTTATAGTTCCTCCTCAGCAGTCGTTGTATCATCCCAATTTCCACCGGGTCCGTCAGCGTGGCGGTCACCGCTGATCACTCCTCTAATCAGCATTTCACCGGTCTCGCCGCGGCACGACTCTCTTTTTTCTCTCCTTTCGTCAGCTCCAAACTCACTGTTCTGCACCGCGATTACCAAAATTAAATAAAATTCACCCTCTAATGTGGCTCATCATCACAGCTTAGGGTCGTGCTGCAGCCAAGCAGCTGTGCTGCCATTTAAAGTTGAGCTGTATCAGGACCTATGGTCAGGACGTGTATTTGTTGCTTACTTCCGGTATTTTTCTGCCACCAGTACGTCACTGTGACGTCGACGCCAAAGCGGTCTATAACTTACAGATATCCACTAAACATGGACACTATGATTTACAAATGTGCCCCAAACATCTCATAAGGGGACTAGCAGTTGACACTACAATTTACAGATGCCCCCTAAATGCCTCGCATGTATAATTGAATATATGGCAGCAGCAGCTTCAGCAGCATCAGAGTCTGTATACGGTAAAATGTCACCTGCCTGAATCGATTGTGAATCCTTAAAGAACTCTTTATTTGGAAACTCTTCACTCTTCAGTTTTCACCGACTTCATGTCTGAGTCTGACATTTAGTTTTCAAATGTCCACATATCGACGTCGACGGTGTTGAGGTTGTTGTTTGTGAAAATGAACTTTGAGATGAAAGATTTACGAGGAGGAAAAAAAACAAAAAAAAACATTCAATGAGTCAGCAGCTCTTTTTTTTTTTTTTCTTCCCACCGAGGCCATTTAACCACTTTCAGACATGATTGAATGACACTTCATCCAGACTTTGAAACAGTGGAGAATGAATGAAGCAGAGCAAACAGAGTGTTTTAGTAAATGGACCCGGGGGGAGGTGGAGGTTCTTGGCAAACACTATCATTTAAAATAATAAAAAGTAAAAAAAAAACTGACAGAGAAGTTGACACTGTAAAAAAAAAAGCATTTAGGTTTAATTGGACGAACCTGACGTGTGATGCATTTGAGTCCTGCTCTGTAGAAAATCACTGCAGATACAGTAAAGAAGCGTGGAGACTAGGAATGTCACGATTATACATTTTCTTGGTGTGATAATTGTCAGAGAAATAACCACGGTGTTACGATTATCACGATTAATTAATTTCACAACACTATGAATGTGTAAAATCAAATATAGTCAAAATATAATTACATTACTCACAAAATATTTCAAGTATCTATTAATATATGACTAATTATTAATCCCCAGGGGAAATGTTTCAAATATTCAGGTCATAAATTGTCATCTATACCAAATGTTTTTGTTTTTTTAATTAGAAATGACACACTAACATTTAAATTCCTACCAATTCAATGTTACGTTAGTTAGATGGACCAGTATCTGTGCATTAACCTTTATTCTGGCGCCACATCTGCCGATATGGTTCCAACATCATCTTTCTGGGAAAGTAACGGTATTTAGGAATCCTTACGATAAATTAATTGTGGCTTTTTATACCACGATTAATCATGAAAACAAGTAATCGTGACATCCCATAGTGGAGACGACAGAGGAGGAAGAGGAGGAGGAAGAGGTGGGATGCAGGAAATCATTAGTTTGGCTCGATAAAATATCCATGCGGGATGGAAACGGAGCGATTCTCCGTCTGAGTTATGCCCCTAAACAATCGCCATAATTGTTTGGGAGGCGGCCGCTCCCCCCTCTTCGTCCTCTTCCTCCTCCCCGATCGATGAAAGGATTATTGGCACTGACAACACATGAGTACATATCAGTGTGTGATCAGTGTCATAACTGTTCCAGTGCAACAATACATTACGTTATATATCCTCGGACTGCAATCCAGCCGGCCGAGGCCTGAAGCAATTAAAGGCAGAATCAATGCCCCGAGTCAAAACACTGTGACAGCTCTATTATCCCTGGATATAGGAGGCCTAGTGAAGTCCCATTTCTCTGCTGCTGCTGCACACACACACACACACACACACACACACACTCTCTCTCATCTGTCTTTAACTATCTGCAGTGGAGTAGATACACCGCCGCGCTATCACACACATAATACACCGACCTTTCACGTTTTCAGCTATTTTCTCCCCAACAACTACAAACAAACATCCTCACTGTGAAATAATCCCTCCTGCTATTTTCTTATTCTTTCCTTCATTAGCTTCTCTCTCACTCTCCCTCATCCCTCGCTCCGTCTCCCTGTCCGTCCGTCTTTTTCTTTCACCATTGAAATGAAATCCCACTGTCAGCATCTCATATGTAGGCTAACGGTAGACACTTTAATTTACAGATGTCCGCTGAACACCTCACATGCACCACCAGTGGAGACTACAAAGTAGAGATGTCTGCTTAAACATAGACACTAGGATTTACAGATGTCCCCTGAACATCTCACATCTCATGCAGACTATTGGTAGACACTAGAATTTTTACAGACATGCCCCAAACATCTCATATGGAGGCTGATAGAAGACACTTTAATTTACAGATGTCCCCTGAACGCCTCACATGCACCATCGGTAGAAAATAGAAATGTCCGCTTAAACATAGAAACTAGAATTTACAGATGTCCCCTGAACATCTCACATGCAGACTATTGGTAGACACTAGAATATTTACAGATATACCCCAAACATCTCATATTGAGGCTAATAGAAGACACTGTAATTTACAGATGTCCCCTAAACACCTCACATGCAGCTATCAATAGATGGTACAAAGTAGAGATGTCCCTTGAACAAAGACACTACAATTTACAGACGCACCATAAACATCTCATTTGAGGACAATCAGTTGAAAAAACAGTTCATAAATGTCCCCTAAACACCTCACATGGAGACTACTGGTAGACACCACAATTTACAGATGTCCCCCAAACACCTCACATGCACCATCGGTAGAGATGTCCGCTTAAACATAGAAACTAGAGTTTACAGATTTTCCCTGAACATCTCACATGTAGACTATTGGTACACACTAGAATTTACAGATATACCCCAAACATCTCATATGGAGGCTAATAGAAGACACTAGAATTTACAGATGTCCCCTGAACACCTCACATGCACCATTGGTAAAGAGACTACAAAGTAGAGATATGCCCCCTTGAACGTAGACACTGCAATTTACAGATGTGCCCCAAACATCTCATTTGAAGACGATCAGTTGAAACAACAGTTTATAAATGTCCCCTAAACACCTCACATGCACTCATATTTTCTTACTCTCTCCTTCATTACTTCCCCTCTCCCTCATCCCTCGCTCCGTCTCCCTGTCCGTCCGTCTGTCAGCATCAGTCTTTTTCTTTCTTTCCGTAGAAATGAAATCCCACCTCGTCACTGTCAGAGCCACATCATCATCATCGGTGACAGAGCTTTTCATCTAATCTCCGCTCTTTAATGTGCATCGGGTTTCCTCTGGTTCTCCAGGTACAACGGAGTATTGGAGGAGGTTTTATATTTATTATTATCTTTTTTTTTGCCTACATTTGTTCATTCTGACACATAATACTTTGCTTCATTGACCAACGGATCCACCGACCGGACGCCTGAAATGATCTCGAATAAATCTTTCAGAATTACCCCCCTTCCTTTTCTCTTCTGAAGGCTAAACAGTAACACTAACGCTGCTGCAACGAGCCGTCCAGACAAATAAGCAGAAGCCATTAAGGACACTGACCGGGCTGGTGCCGGTGTGTCCTTGGTGAAAACACATCGGAGGAGGAACACGGAGAGGAAGAGACGGCGTTCCGACTTCTTCTATTAAACAGTTTTTAGTGGAAGCCTCCGACCTCCTGTTAGAGACAATTTAGAGGTTTTTACTCCGGCAGTGGTGAGGGAGAAAGAAGCTCTGGCTCTTAGAGAGTTGGTCTGAAAATATCTATCTAGACTTAAAACTTAGACTAAATTAACATTACTGAGGGAAACATGGTCAATAAGTAGAGTCTGATGATGATGATCGATGAAGACGACAGTATGAGCTACAGATGCACGCTAACTGCTTCTTTCCACCGACACCAGAAACATTTTTAATAGTTTATATCCACACTGAGGTTAAAAAGACGGAGATGTAGCGAGTAAAGATGAATTTAACACCACAGCTCTGCCTCTGTGTCTCTAACCCTCCTCTCCTTCATGTGCATCTGTTTTCAATGAGAAATCAATCCATGGAGCGGTGGATAAGGTTATTTTTTACTGATCTTAAGGTTGGTTTTCACAGGAACTAGTTAATACCAGCACTAGGACTCTGGAGCTGGGAGTTAAAGGGTCATATTATGGAAATATCACTTTTTGAAGGCTCTTTAACATATATTTGGGTGTTTGTCTTGCTTTCTGGCCCCCAAAATGCAAGAATTGACAAAAATCTGTAATGAGAAGGGTTCAAATCCACGTGGTTTTATTAGCTGCTCCTTCGGTTGTCTTGATGAAAATGATATAACCATTTATGATTGTTTCAAATCAACTCAGAGGACAAACGGACAGAAAAATGAGCAAAAATCAAAGCAATGTTGGCTGATTATAATAAACTATAATTATCTGTATAACTATCAGACTTGTCTTTATATTTTGATGATTATCTGTACCGATAGTTATCGTGCATCTAGAGCTGCAACACTTAGTTGATTAATCGAACAATAATCAATTATTAAATTAATCACCAACTATTCTGATAACCAAATAATCGGTTCGAGGAGTTTTTTTAAAGAAAATAAGTCCCAATTCTCTGATTCCAGCTTCTTAAATGTGAATATTTCTGGTTTCTTTGTTCCTTTATGACAATAAACTGAATCTCTCTTTGGTTTGTGGACAAAACAAGACATTTGAGGACGTCGTCTGGTGGTTTGAGAAACACTCATCAATGAATTGTTTAAATAATGAATCCATAATGACAATAATCGTTAGTTGCAACCCGATATGCATCCCATCTCTAGTATGAATCGCCTGTTGTTCTGGTTATTGTTTGAGGTGTTAGATTAATTAAAGGGAATGAGAGGAGCAGGATGATGGAGCCAAACCTGTACACACTATAAAACACACAGGTCAGAGCTTTTTTTGTTGTGATTACTCCTCACTCACTGGTTTATTCAGATTTCTCTGCTGAAGGTCGGTGTGTGTGTGTGTGTGTGTGTGTGTGTGTGTGTGTGTGTGTGTGTGTGTGTGTGTGTGTGTGTGTGTGTGTGTGTGTGGGAGCTTCAGCCACACTCTCACAGCTGCGACTCTCCGGCTGCTTCTGCTGTTGATTCAACACGAGTCTCTGCCCAGACAAGCAGAGAGAGGAGGCCGACGGCGGCGAGGAGACAAAGCCAAACGCTCTGCCAGAGCTGCAGGCGGCCATCGGCCACAGATGCTCAACAACGGCCCGACGGCGCCACATTATCTTGTAGAAACGCTGATATTTGACCTGCTAAGCCTCGCTGTTTATTTTTTTTGCGCTTAAATATTCTCAGTCATATTTATTTTATGAGGTGTTTTACATGAATGTTGCAAGAAAATCCCTCCAAATCCCTCTGAAAGCTATCCGCTATTTATTCATTAAAATCAAAGGGAAAATCCACTCCACTCCAACTTCTCCTCTCCCTCAGCAGATATACATACATTTACGCCTCCTGAACAACTGTATTTGTGGTTAAGAAGAGTCTCAGCCTCAGAGGAAGACGACAGGAAGACGACAGGCTCGTGCCACTCGGCGTGAACGGTGAGCGAGGCTGACGGCGGCGAGCGGCGAGCGGCGAGCGCTGACTGATGAGCCGGAGGAAGTCACACTGCACGCAGCTGTCCTGAGTCCTCACTGGTTTTTCTGTCACTTCCCTGTCAGTGGGTCGGCTTTAATGAGGTGTAGCAGGTTCCTGCAGCCTCGCCAGCTCCACACACACACACACACACACACACACACACACCCTTGTAAATCTATCTTTGTGAGGACATGTCATTGACATAATGTATTCTCTAGCCCCTTACCCCTAACCTTAACCATCCAAAACAAATGCCTAAACTTAACCATTACTCTAAACCTAATTTAAACCTAATTATAACCTAAAGTGAGGACCGGCCAAAATGCCCTCACTTCCCAAAAATGTCCGCACTCTGTTGGTTAAAAACTAGTTCCGGTCCTCACAATGGCATGTAATAGCATGTACAAGAACACACACACACACACACACAAGCATCTCTAATGACCACAGAGCGTTAGTTGATCTGCTGCTGGAGCTGCTCCGGTTCTGGTGGCGTTCACACCTTCACTCCGACTCACTGCAGGCGTCACCGTCTCTGAGCTCGTTGTCATGGCGCTTTGATAACGACGTGTGTGTTTTAATGACTCTGCTGTTATTAAAGCAGAAGTAAGTGATCCGGTGGTTTTGTCTAACTTCCTGTCAGCAGATGGAGTTAGCAGTCTCCGCCCTCGTCCCTACGTCACCACATTCAGGCGCATCCCTTGGCTGCACACACAGAGAGGACTGCCCCTTTATGCCGTTCTCTCTCCTCATTGGATAAAGGTTGTAGGATACAAGGAAAGTTTTCTCCTGGGCTCAGAGCAGAGCAGAGTGACTGACAGACCCGTGTTTCAGACCAAACACTCTATAGAAGTGATTGCTGTCGGAAGATACAACTATTTAAGACTAATATTAACACAAACATTCACCTTACTTCTGCTTTAACTGGAAGAACAGATGAGCAGCACCACGTGTTGTGGAAACTGCGGAGAACTGCAGGAAACTCCAGAGAAAATACATCACGAACGGACGACAAAGGATGAACTCAGCGTCTGAAATCAACGTGAAAACACACCTCTGCTCTTTTCCTCCGTCATCCCTCCATCCACATGAAAACACAGCGACATACAGCTGTCAGTCACCGTGAAGAGTCGACACCAGCAGGTGAACAAAAGTTGATAACGGCCTTTTTGCACTAGTCAAACATCTCCAGTCACAGTTTATTTATCTATTTATGACCAACACTTCTTCCATTTTTGTGTACCAACACACCTTACACTCCCATACAACCCCCCCATCTTTTCTACTTTACAACTACCAACATTGTGTACGTATATTTTCAATTCTGTTCTTGTAAATAACTGTCTATAATCTTGAAATGAGTTTCTCTCTCTCAGCTTGTCTTTTATACTTTTATATGTTCGTTTTATATCAGTTTATATTTGTACATCTGCATATTTTTGTACTTTTCTTTTTCCTTTTATGCTACAATGCAACTGTAACACATTTCCCATGTGTGGGATAAATAAACTTTTTTCTTTCTTTTCTTCTTTTTCCCTGTACCTACTTCTGTTCACCCTGCAAAGAGTTTTTCAAAAGCTCAGTTTTTACAGCGACTTAAAGCTCAGTTTGCATGAAGATGACACACAAAGAGAAACTCCTGAGAGAGGAGAGTTCATGTTTCTGTTCATCATATCCAATAATAATCCAGATCATCTGCGCGGCTCACACTCCGCCTGCATCTTACCACGGCACCGTTGAGTGTGTCGGCGCGGCCCACATTAGTATTTATCCCCGAGCTCGGCGGTGACTAAGCATGTAGTCAGAGTGACGTCAGGTTAAAGTTCAACTGCAGCTTTTCACTCTGGTTCTTAGTGGAACAAAAGGCTGCAGACAGACAGACAGACCATAATGACCACTTTGTATTGTACTGTTTTGTTTCTCAGCTGGCCCTGCATGGGGATTCAAACTGTCAAGTAAAATGTCGAGTACTCGCGCCAACGTGTTGGAAATGGAAAATCAAAAGGTGGCAATTAGCAGGATATTCTGCACTTACACTCTGTAACTCTCAGCCGTCACATTATAAAAGGATTTCTCGCTGTAATCTGAAAAATCTTCTGAAATACAACTAATAATAATAATTCATTTGTGCTAATACGAGCTGGGGTTGGTGCAGTACATGCAGCACATTAATTAATGTTCTGGCTTCGGTCCAGAGGCTCCGTCTCCGCTGTCATGTGATTCATTTAAATTAGTTTGACTAAGTCAGATGAAGGCAGCAGCAACTCTCACAGCTTCATTACGTCCAAATGTAACATCTACTTCTCTTCTTTTTCTTATCATGACGCATTTCATTTACCCTTCAGAGCCTTTTCTTCTGTACTTCTCTCTCCTGGTCTCCTTGTGTGTTAATGCTTGTGAAACCTCAGCCCTGTGATGCACAAGCAAATAATTGATGTACTTTTTTAAAGGACAACCTGGGCTTTCAGAATATCCATGCTGTAGCGATGTCGCATGAATGTAGAAAAAACTACATGGTCAGAAAAAGAAAGGAAAATAAAAAATGGAAAATAAATTTCACATATTTGTTGGAAAATTATTATGAACTTCTTTTGTAGACACTGTATAACTATTCTTTGAGGTCTTTGGGATTAGAGGGGAAAGAATAAGGGCTCTAACTATGATACAAAATATATAATTTACATTATTTATTATCATGGTATTACTGTACTGTATTATTCTGTCTGCAATGAGGCAGAGAACCACTTTGCAAGTCTGACATTTCCATTGGTGCACACACAGGCTTTTTTGTCTGGGATCTCCTTCCATATAAGGACCCATGTCTTGGTCTTAGCTTCTGTAAAAAGCATGAACGGTAATCTAGGCATTATTAACTGCATTTATACGACTGATTTTCCGATAATCGCGATCATACAAGGCAACAGAGCCTCAACCGTCTGGATGTAAATGAAGAGGAGTCTCCTATTGGACAGGGATGTTTGAGGCAGGACGACTCTGCTTCTGGCTGAGCTACAAACTCACCACTGGACTCTTTGTAAAGGTCGAAGTGTCCTCGTTTCAATAAAAAAAAAGAATTACGTCACTATCACTCAGCATTTGAGAGAGGGTTAATAGATTTGCACTGTTTTAAGCAAATGATTCACTGATGGTTAATGACTGTACGACACAATGAGCTGAGCTTCTCTGCTGTGGTTTTAAAACGGTGATGAAATCCAGGTTGTTTTAAGTTTTAAGACGTCGTAAATGAAAGGAAACAAGAGAAAGAGTCAACGATATGATATTAGAAAGAAGAAGGAGGAGGAGGAGGAAGCATCAAAGCTTGTTAAGCAAATGAAGGTTGTTGTTGTTCAGAGCAGAGACGAAGGAGATTTCAATATCAGGTCATGAGATGAAGACGTTGTGCCGCGGTGTCGTCATGTTTCCTTTTCATTTTCATTCCTCCGACAAAATCTGAAGATGTTTTTTTTTTTCTCCCAGGAACCAGAGAGTTGAGCCGACTGCAGCGGCGCCGCTCTGCAGCTCAGATCTGTTCAGAACATATTATCTCCTCATGTCACAGTAATGTATTTATATCCTGTTAGATCCCCACGGTGCAACCCAGTGTGGAGGAAGCTCGGACGGTCAATAGAGGCTGACAGCTCATTTATCTGGCCCCGGCCCCCCCTCCCGCTTTAATCCGGCCCTGTTACTGTTAATGATTTGTAATGACTCCATCTTGTCGCAACAATTTGGTTATTTATTTATATTTTATCTCCCAAACAGGTCCCATTGAGCCGCCGAGACAATACAGCATGACTCTCTTATTTCTGCTTCTTTCTATAAAATATGAATCAGCTATTGTTGGATTTAAAAAAAAATTTTTTTGGCTCTGACTTCTCCAGGAAAAAGCCGGAGATAATTCTGTGTGACTTTTTTGTTTGGGGGGGTTTTAAAATCTTTAGAAAACCTTAAACGTTTTCCTGCCAAGACTTTGACGGTGGCTCCATTCACTGTGATTCAGCAGCAGCAGCCGCCGCTTCCTTCCAGGCCTTTTCCTCAACTAAATAAAGTCAAATAAAATAAAGCAGCAAAACGGTTTAAAGTCATTCTTTCTTTCTGCTAAATACGGAACAATAGAGTCTATGTTTGAAATCTGGCAGCTGGCGTATAATTATCTATATCTGAGTGAAGATAGGTGAGTAGAAGGACCTCGAGCCATTAGAGGAATTAATCATGATGGACCAATAAAAGTCCACTACATTAGATCCCAGCTCCTCGGGGGAAGAGCATTATGGGGCCGTGAGTCCTGTAAGCTGAGACAAATCATCCTCAGCTCTTCCTGCCGTCGTTATGATCGGGGGTTAAATGGAAGCAACAGCAGCAGCATCAATTCATTGATTCATCAACTTCTTTTTCTACTGTTGTTTTTCCTCACCGACCATCACAGTATTTTTAGGGTCGTCTGTCCGATTCTGTTTCAGCAACACCTTCATGGAGCTTCTTCAAATGTTGGCATAAACATTCAGGAAGGTGAAGTTGAAGTGATGAGACTGTGAGAGTCCAAAGGTTTACGCTGAAGTCATGACTTTGGCTGAAACATCTGCAGAAATCCTCAAAGAAATCTCCTTAAGAGTTGTTTTAGAGGTAAATTCATGCAAAACCGCTGATGCACGTTGCCTTCAGGGACAGTTTTCCATCAAGCAGTCTCTGCATTTCCCTCTAAAGCAACTCTGTGTGGTAACGTTGTGTTATTATCTCATAGCGTGGTGAATGTGCAGCTCACAACTTGTCCACCAGAGCGTTGTGGAGTTGTTGGATTGTGTATTTGATGAGTTTGATGAGGGAAACCAAGAAATCCCATCAGCCTCCGTAGCGTAGCTCTGAGCAGCTCACGGCTCTGCTCCGCCGTTCTAAAAACAGCTTGCACTGACAATTAAAGGTAACAAACCTACTGCTATGACTATAGGGATTATGGCAATGGGCCAACTTGACAAAATGTTGAACTATCTCTTTTAATGTGGATGAGCAGCGTTTTGCAGAGCCTCATCAGTCACTGGCCGTGCGGTGCGGACAGGTCATCGAAGGTCAAAGGTCAAGGTGAAGGGAAACTGGGAAAAACTCACAGAAATGACGACCTGCTATTTTAGTCTTTACTCATCCCTCCATGTGTCGCTGGTTTCTCTCACACCAACATGAAGTATGATGAATTATTCAACCGGGAACATGCAGCTGAAGCAGAAGTCAAATAAACATAAAAAGGTAAATATTACTGTATTATTCAACATGCACACGTTCGTTCGTAGAGAATAAAACACGATCTCATGCAAAAAGCTTTATGCCGTGTTGAATACTGAGAGGAAACCGAGTCGGAGCTGCAGCTGCTCCATCACAGACTCACTTCATCTCCAGCACAAAGATGTGAATCACAGAGACAAAGGACAGGTGTTGTACTCAGGTTTTAAATACAGAATTAATATAAAAAACCTGAATTATTCCTCATCTTTTTTCTTTACTATTTATTATATTATCGTTGTGTCATTGTTTCTTGTTCCTCCTCCTCTTCTCCTTCCTCCTCATCGTTCCCGACACATCCCTGTGTTTCCTGATCTGTCAACACCACCGACTGCTGATCAGCGGGAAAAGTGTGAGACTGTCCTAGGGAGTGTGTGTCAGCGTGTGTGTGTGTGTGTGTGTGTGTTTGAAGATCGGCTCAGGAAAACTTCACTCAGCAAGTGGTCAAAAAAATAAACAAACAACCTTCTACATGATTATTAAAGGAGCAGTTTGGTGTTTTCACTCTGACAGCCACTAATTCCCATTTAAAGACTCAATCAACAAAACACTTGAGCGAACTCGAGTCGTGTCATTTGTCACATGAACATCATCAAGTTTGCACGAGTTTATTTATTCTCAGCGTCACGTTGTCATGACGCTACCAGCACTAATTTATTAATTAATGAAGAAGCCCATGCGCCGCATTAAAACAGGCTGCCACGGTAACTCTGAAATAAAACGACGTGGACTTAATGATAAACCCTGTGATAGATTACACAAACTGAGTCATTATCAGGAGTCGACTAATTGATCTCAGCACTGTTAAGATATTCATTTGATTTATTTTCATTTTTTATTTTCGCTGTAATGAGTTTATAAAGGAAAACTAAAATAAATCTCAAGGAAGAGATAGCAACAGATGATAAAAATATTAAAAACATCAGCATATTAATTAAGATCAACACAGCTAAAGATTAATCACGCTCGTTTTCGGAGCTTCAGGAAGTTGGGATTGACTCCAAACTACAGGCTCCATGGAGGGACAAACTGAACTAAATGCACTCTGCTGCAGTGTGAAAGCTTTAAATAATAAAATAAAGGTACTTTATTAGTCACATATACAGCTAGTACAGTGAAATTCTTTCTCTGCATTTAACCCATCCCTGAGGAGCAGTGGGCAGCCACGGTGCAGCGCCCGGGGACCAACTCCAGATTATGAGCCAGTGCCCTTTTTTTTTGCTTTTGAAAAATCTCAACGATCAAAGTGACACAAACCGACGGTGATGAGCTGATGATGATGAAGATGAAGATGAGTCAGTATTGACCCAACACATTCAAGCAGCCGTTCGTTCACTCTGCAAATCAAAGCTGTTATCAGACTGTACATGTTCCCTCCTCATTTATTCACCGTCTCACAACGGAGCAGGTCTGTCTGAAAACACGGCGCCACTTCCTTTAGAGCTACGGCGCCGAGTTGTTGTTGTGTATGTGCATTTATATTTTCCACCGATAAAGCAGCGTTTGATATCCAAGTCTTTGATTTGAGATAAAATGACTCAAAAGGAAAGTTTTGCGGAAGCAAGAAAAATATTTAAACCTCTCAAAAACACTCAATACCGTGCTCTATTACCCATTTCCTGCATGTGAGGCGTTTAGGTGCCGTCTGTAAATATGTAGCATCTGCACTGTGCAGCCTTTACAGTACAGGGCTTCTGTAAATTATAGCATCTGCCAATAGTCTGAATGCGAGGCGTTTAGGGGGTATGGTCTACCTACAGTACTGTATGAGGCGTTTAGGGTCACATCTGTAAATTGTACCATCTGCCAATACTGTGAAGTAGCCCAGGATCCACACTGTGTGGAAACATAAAGATGAAAAACTGCTATAAAAAAGAAAAGAAAAGAAAAGAAAAGAAAAGCTCAGTCTACGTTCGACGTTTCGCTGCCTCCTGGAAATATTTTGACATTTGAAGTAATTTTGAAGCTTCATCGTTAAACTGCATTTGTGTTTGTACTCATGTAAAACATAAACTGTCATCATAAAAACTTGCCGGCGACATCATGAACCTCATGAACCAATATTATGAGACATGTTGACAGAGAAGAGCAGAAACCAGCAGCTTCTCTGAAAGATAATTAACCTGTGAAAATAAAAACCCAAAGGTCGTTAAATAACTCCCGAAGTTGTTCTGAAGGGATTTTTCGAGACATCTGAATGAAAAAAAGAAAAAGAAAAAGAATCTCCCAAATTGCACCTCTGCTTCTGAGTCAAAATAAATTCCTGATGAGGAATAGAAAATCTTTTTCTGTCTTTTTCTAAAAATCGCTGCTTCGTTATCTTCTCAGAGAACTGATGGTTACTTCAGGGACCCGAAGAAACGAGTTCATGTTCTCTGGTTCGTCTGCTCAACTACTGCATCATCTATAACAGCAACAGTGTTTCTCAACCAGATGTGATACTCAGACCCCTAGTGGTGCTTGGTGGAACTGCAATACTGTAAACGATAAAATATCACTTAACTGAGTGACCTTTACAGACATTTGTCATTTTTACTCTAACAGTGACCAGAGCAATCGTCATTGTCTTAAACTGCAAAAGCTAAGCTAATTAGCATTTTTCACAGTCCCATATGTTTTAATGGGAAATTGGTCATATTTGAATAAAAAGCCACATTTGGATGGTTTTGATTCACTCTTGTTTGTCTTTTTTTTTAATTTACACGCCGTTACCTCATTACTTCCTGTGTTCCTTTCAAATTATGAGCCCAGACAGTCTCCATTAATCTCTTCACTGAGGCTTTTATTGTGAAATACTGCACAGGTAGATGATGTACAGCATTGAAATAGCATATTTTGTTTTCAGGAACCCATACTAAATTTGCAATGATGCAATTCAAAAAAGGATATTTGTATTTCTGTCAGATTGGTTTGGGACTGGGGGTTCCTCGACACTACGTTACCCTGCAGATAACTGCAGACTAGTTTCCATTTCTTCTAATCAAACTGGCTTTGACTTGTTTTGTATCGTGTTGTGACAAATCACTGCTTCCTTCTTCCTCATCATGTTTCCTGAATGAGCCGAGGCAGATATCCAACCCCCCTCCCTCCAACACGATGCCAATCAGACTCTGCCTTCCTTCCCGACTCTATAGACACAAGGAGCCGCGATCTACAAGTACACTACAAATAAACAAAAATACATCCCTGCTGCCTCGGATACAACAGCAGCAGCAGAGGAAGAAGAGTGACAGAGGGAAAAAGGGAAAAGGGGAAGGGGGTGTTGCCGCTCGGCGACGGCTCCAACAATGGGAAAGTCTTCCGACAGAGTCGACATCAAAGGCATCATCTGTAGGCATTTGGAGCGAGCCTCCGATTCAATTTGAAAAGTACTTCTCTGAGTCTGACAGCTGCTGTTGTGACACCAAATGGGTTCAGTTTCCTCTTAGTGACAGCGCAACAGAGGGGTCAAGAGGAGCAGTGACAGCGGAGGATCGGCTGATTGAATTATCTGCAGCCGCTGGGCCGATACCAGATCAACCGCCCCTCTCGTCTGCAGCGTGGACCGGCTCGCCAGGCCAGTAAAGGGACTTTTTTTTAGCTTTTGTTTACGGCTGCTGCATACAGCGCCGTGCAAAAGTATTTATACCCCTTGAACTCTTTCAACTAAATGTGTCTTAAATGTGTTTTATTGGGATTTTATGTGATAGAGCAACACAAAGTAGTGCATAAATGTGAAGTGGAAGGAAAATGATACAGTACATTGTGATAGATTTTTTTGCCACAATTGAACTTTTTGGCCACACATGCAAAACGGAGGTTCACCTTCCAGCAGGACGACCACAATAAACACACAGCCAGAGCTACAATAGACTGGTTTACATCAAAGCAGACCTAAATCCTGCTGAGAATCTGTGGCAAGACTTGAAAACTGCTGTTCACAGATGTGACTCTCCATCCAATCGGACTCAACTGGAGTTATTCTGCAAAGAAGAATGGGCAGAAAAAGCTGCTGAAGACGAATCCCAAAAGACCTGCAGCTGTAAAGTACTGACTCAGGGGGGATGAATACATAGGCTATATATGCACGGTGCCACACTTTTCAGATTTTGTTTTGTAAAAAGTATAATTTTCCTTCCACTTCACAATGATGCGCTACTTTGTGTTGGTCTGTCACATAACATCCCAATAAAATACGTTTAAATTTGTTGTTGCAGCTTTTTTGCAGTTTCTGCCCATTCTTCTTTGTAAAATAGCTCCAGTTGAGTCTGATTGGATGGAGAGTCACGTCTGTGAACAGCAGTTTTCAAGTCTTTGCCACAGATTCTCAGCAGGATTTAGGTCTGTTGGACTTTGACACATGGATCTGCTGTGATGTAAACCAGTCTATTGTAGCTCTGGCTGTGTGTTTAGGGCGGTCATCCTGCTGGAAGGTGAACCTCCATTTTGCATATGTGGCCAAAAAGTTCAATTGTGGCAAAAAAAATCAATCACAATGTATCATTTTCCTTCCACTTCACAGTCAATTGTGGCAAAAAAAATCAATCACAATGTATCATTTTCCTTCCACTTCACAATGAAGCTCTACTTTATGTTGGTCTATCACATGAAATCCCAATAAAATACATTTAAATTTGTGGTTTTAACATGACAAAAAGTCAAGGTGCTGTATCTGCTAAGTGTTGGAGGGAGGAGAGGGAGGAGAGGGGGAACAATACGACGCCACGCTTCACGCAGAATAACGAGTGTGTGTCCAATCAGGGAAGAATAAGACTGTTGTGTGTGGTTTCAGGTGTGTGTTCAGATTTTCCCACCAAAGCAGGATTAAAAACCCATTTTAAAAACGAGTCCACAGAGAGAAAGAGAGAGTCTATAGGTGGAGGCTGAGGAGCACCAGCACCAGATAAACCACTGCCCACTGGAAGAAAAAAGCAAAAGCAAAAGCAAAAGCACAGCTAGTTTGAATAAACACACGTATCACATCAGGCGGCGGCGGCAGGTCCTATTTTAAACCTAATCCTCGCTGCCGTATCAGCAATAAAAAGATATAAAATAAAGCCTGTGCATTCAACATCAACATGAAGAGAATAGGCAGTGTGTATAAGCTGATTGCCACGGTGTTAAAGTCACAGCAAAAACCTTAACACCTCCGTCATTACGCATGTATTATAATCTCCCTCCACTATCAACACAGCAAAGATAAACCATCTCCCTAATCCATGTTTAATTTCCTGTCCCACTGTGATGCATATAAGCTCTTTTTCTGCCATCACTGGTCATTATCTGCCGCTGATTAAAGCACCAAAAGGAATATGGTGGATTATGTGGAAGCTGCTGGTAAATATATAATATTGGCTGCAGAGGACGAGGATGAGGATGTATGGGCATGAGAGAGCAGCAGTGACTGATGTTCACTCTCTGTCCGATTCCTCTCAATCGATCCCGTCTGCAGGAAACAACAACAGCAGTCGCCGCTGGTTGATAAGTTAAGTTTTTTTTTTAAAGGGCTAGTTCAACATTTTGGTTTCCCTCATCAAACTCATCAAATACACAATCCAACAACTCCAAAACGCTCTGGTGGACAAGTTGTGACCTGCACATTCAGATAAATGCAGAGATTGCATGCCAGAAAAGAAAACTGCCCCCGACAGCTGCATCAGCTGTTTTGCATGAATTTCCCTCTAAAACAACTCTGTGTGGTAACGTTGTGTTATTATCTCATAGCGTGGTGAATGTGCAGGTCACAACTTGTCCACCAGAGCGTTGTGGAGTTGTTGGATTGTGTATTTGATGAGTTTGATGAGGAAAAAACCAAGAAATCTCATGAGCCTCCGTAGCGTAGCTCTGAACAGCTCACGGCTCTGCTCCACCGTTCTAAAAATAGCTTGTACCGACAATTAAAAGGTAACGAACCTACTGCTATGACTATAGGGGTTATGGCAATGGGCCAATTTGCCAAAATGTTGAACTATCCCTTTAAGTTTGTGACGTTTGGGGCTCCACATCGGTCGCAGTTCGCAATGATTTTCATATTTCTCAGTGAGTGATGTGCTCGTATTTAAAGCTGCACTAATTCTTATTTTCCTTCCGACCCCGGATCAAATTAACCAAGTGTGTCACCGAGTCACAGAGAGAGAGAGAGAGAGTCATCAGTCTCTAAACTCTGAGAGGCATCGGGTGGCAACTGGGCCACAAACTGCCCCACTTTAAAATCTCACAGAGAGTCTGGGCCACAACCTGGAGGAGGAGGAGGAGGAGGAGGAGGAGGAAGAGGGTCGTTATACTGGTGTGAACTGGTGCGTTTCCATTAATCTGATTAAAAAAAGCACAGTCTGTAATTTCAAATTTGGCACAGATGCTCTCTAAGGGTCGATCTTTTGGGGCTGGCCACTCAAAAAAAAATCAATATGGCTGCCATTTTTCAAGATGGCTTCCGGGTATTGCACCAATATTATCTCCAATATCAACATCAATTAATTTTGGTTGAAAGCACTGTGGTGTCATATCACTTTCTGAAGGCTATTTAACATAAATTTGGGTGTTTGTTTTGCCTTCCGGCCCCCAAAATGTTGTTTGACAATGATGTCATTAGTTTTTGAATGTTTCATTGTTGAATGGTTCATTTGCATTTAAAGGGACGGGCAATGAAACCAGACGTTCTGAACAGGGCTGTTTAGAGAGGATGAGAAGAGCTGTGATGTTTGATTTTTGGGGTATTTTAAACAGAAGCATGTCAAAGACACGTCTTTAAGACACCTGGGAACTATTTTAATATTTTTGAATACGTCTCCTTTAACCTTTTCCTCATGACACTGCAGGTTTGTAGTCGTACAGTAGCTGTTAGCTGTTTGCCGTTAGCTGCCAGGGAGGAGCAGCATGAACAGCTCGGTTCAATTAAACATCAAGTCTCAGCTCTGTTCATGTGATACAGTGTGGTGTGTGTGTGTGTGTGTGTGTGTGTGTGTGTGTGTGTGTGTGTAAACACACTCAGGACAGTAGATGAGGATCTTCTCTGCGTCTCTGCACGTATGAATCTCTTCCAGATATTTCCCCAGAGGTTTCCTGTATCCTTATTGCATCACACCTCCCATATGTTTTATCCATCTGTCCATCTCTTCCCTTCTCTTCTCCCGTCCTTCCCTCTCTCTGTCGTTTAATTCTTCCTCAGCACATGAGCGGACGCTGCCCTGAATCCAACAATAGAGCCATTTAAAGTTCCACGTCTGGTGTTTTTACTGCCATTTTCAGAAATGAGGATACAGAAAATAAAAAACAGCAGCATTATTCTATTATCAACCTTATTTAGTGGTGAATGAATGTGAGCACAAGCTTTTCTTTTTGCCTAAATTACTTTAATTTCTAGAGCCTCTTAAAAAACATAAAGCAAAAAACAGAGAAACTGAAGAGGTCTGCGACACCGCGAGAGTGGAAGCAAATTAAAAAAAAAAAAAAGTGTGAAAATCCTGAGCGGCACAGTTAAATAAAAAAAAATCCCTCTGACCTTCAAATATCAAAATGCATTATGTTTGTGCTGCATGACAGAGCAATGAGTCAAACCCGGCGCTTTGATTTTTTAAAAAGGAGGAGAAAAGCAGACAGGCATCGGAATCAGATTTATCAATATGGAGAGAAGAGCAGCTGCGGATTTCATTATGGGTTGTATTTATTTTTCTCCTGTAGAATCGACTGAGAGCTTCGTCTGTCACTCTCTCTGACACCGCAACAGTCAATCATCCTCCGTAACACTCAGAGTAAATGCCCTCCAACTACACAAACCTTGACACAACCTCTCTCCACTGTCCATTCACCGAGGAAACTGTGCTTTTAACTGATTATGCGACATCTTGAAGCTCCAGCCTCCTCTTCCTCTTCCTCTTCCTCTTCCTCCTTCCTCGGTCTTCCCCCCCGGAGCCATCGAGCCGCGTCGTTGTCCAGAACCGATTAAAAACACATCAGTGCGCCACTCTGCTGCACAGCGTGACGTCCCTTCATTACCATCAACACACACACACAGACGGTCGACGGGGCCTCGCAGCGCCAAACAACCAACTGTGGATCAATCCACTGATGAAAATAGTCCCAGACAAAGACAACTATTCCTTCTTTTAATCAAATTATATATTTATTGTTCATCTCCATCCTGTAACATCCACTTGAAATCATATTCACCTGCTCTAATTAGAGATATTTAGCTAAATTAGCGCATTAGCAGACTCCTGCAGCGTTCCCACTCGGAGGCTAAAGGACGATGATTTGCATCGACTTCCTGCTTCAGGTCTGACTCACAAAGAAAAGGTAAAAGGTGCACGTTAAGTTTTGCTGAATTGGTGCGTTCGCTTCCAGACGCTGCGGCTAATTAGCTGCTACACTTCAAAAACCTCGTCAAATGTCAAACACCGGTCAGTTTTTTTTTTCTCTCTCTCTTTTCTTTTTTTTTTCTCCAACGTCTTTCTTTCTTTCTTCTTCTGCACCAGCGCTAATAAAACCAGCGTCTGGCCCGGCGCCGTGGTTTGTTTACGCCGCGTCGACCGCTGCCCTTGTCAGCTGTCAATCAAACGTGCACGGGCAGCAGCAGCAGCAGCAGCCTGCCTCCTCAGAGGTCAAAGGGACTTTTCAGCTCCATTTCAGCTCCACTCGCTACCATTTAATGATATCACATTATTTATAAAGGACCAAGGAATTATTTCTGATACGTTACAGACAGGCTGTATGTTTTCAGGCCGTATCAACTGTGATTTTACGTTTTTTTCTCTCATATTAAACATTTAACCTGGTCCAGAGGTGTGAGGTTAAACTGTAAAAGGTCAAAGGTCATGTGACTCTACAGTAGAGGTCATGTGGTTCAGCACTGAACTACTATTTCCACAACATGCAAGTCTAATGTCACAGATCATGAACCGCAGGTTATTGTTTTCTCTTATGGTCAAAGTTCATCCAGTTGCAGCCGCCATAGAGCAGTGTGGGTGCAGTATGTGACTTGGTGCAATATTGGATGCCCCTGATTCTTGTTTGATTACATTATGTTTTTAATACGCATAAGTGTGAGAATGTGAATGTTGTTTTTAGAGGCTGCACAAGTACATTTCGTTGTGTAGCCAACTGCACAATGACAATAAAGTTTTATCTCATCTTATCTTATTTATCCAGTAATTTCTGAGAGTGTGTGACCCACCAGGCCGGAGCAGCAGCAGCAGCAGCAGCAGCAGCCGTCGGTGGTTTCACAGGAAGTCTCACACTTTGCGTGAGTGATGACGGCGTCCTGACTGAGCAGCAGGTCGTCTCGCAACTAAACCGGACGCCTCCTGTGGAGAACACGTATTCACCGCAAACCCTCTGGAAACCATCACCATCATTACACAGACGAGGCCTCGGAGCTGATTAGAGCAGTTAGACCACACTGCAAAAACTCAACATCTTACCAAGAATATTTGTCTTATTTCTACTCAAAACAAATCTCATTCTACTTACAGTAAAATAAGAATCATCACATAAAAAGTAGTTTGTTTTTAGACACTTTTAACTTCTTTCAAGCAGATTTTAACTTGAATTAAGTAGAAAAATCTGATAGTGGAGATCTTTCTCATTACAAGCTCAAAAAACTTGCTTTCACTGGCAGGTTTTTCTACTTATTTCAAATAAAAATTTGTTTAAAACAAGTGAGAATGAATAGTTAGTTAGTTTTGACTAGTAGTTATAATAGTTCTGACTAGAAATGAGATATTTTGACTAGAAATAAGACAGATATTCTTGGAATGATTTTGAGTTGTTGCAGTGCAGGACTGAGCCTGGTGCCTGGTACCGACTCCCCAAAGTGCAGTTATGTGAGTGAGTGTTGGAGGAGGAGGGAGGAGCAGCGGCTGCAGTCGGGCAGTGATGGAGGGTGGGGGGGCGGAGGGGCTGTGGCAGGGGGGGGCGGACAGTAAGGTCACTGATAGAGCACAGCAGCCGATGGATTTTATGCTTCCTTGCTGTTACACCCACTGGATTTATAAACTCAGTTGTTAGGAGGTAAAGCTCTGGCTGAACCTCTGGATGTTTCTAATGGACGTCTGGATGAGTCCTGACCACGGGGGGGTGAGAGGGGGGAGGGGGGGGGGGGGGGGGGCGCTGCTCGGCTTGTCACCTCGTTTCACTCGCCAACAAAACTCTTGCATCATCTGCTTACCTTTTTTTTTTTAAATTCAGCTCACCTTCACACACACCAGCACCTTTTAACACACACACACACACACACACACACACCCCCGGGTCGGGCAAATCCAGATCCACAGTCGGTCCGGGGCCGTTCATGCACTCCAGGCGGTATATTTGAGGAACGAAATGCAGTATGAATTTTTAAACAGCACACACATCTGAGTCCAGTCTCCAGCTCCATCTCTGAGTCTTTGTGCTTTTTTTTTTGTTTTTTTGCTTGATACAGTCTGGAGATCCATCCATCCATCCATCCATCCATCCATCCATCCATCCATCCATCCATCCATCCATCCATCCATCCACCATCCATCCATCCATCCATCCATCCATCCATCCATCCATCCATCCATCCATCCATTCATCCATCCAGTTTATTTCTAGGTGCAACATCACCTCAACATACGTAGATATATTTATTGTATGCTTATATTTTATCTTGTATATACTGTTAAAATGGGGGGAGGGGCAAATTTTGGGGTTTATTCTTGTAGTTTTTAACTTTGTAATTCTGGTGATATTTAACTTTGTAATTTTTGTAATATTTAATTTTTAATTTATCTTACGTTGTTGTAGGGTATTGTATTATTCTTTAAATCTCTTTTAAAAACTCATCTCTTTTCTATGGCATTTTAGTTAGGTTTTATATGTCTTCACTCTTGTTTTATTGTTTTGTTGCATGTTTTATTGTAGCTACATTACCTGTATCCCATCTAGTTTTATTGCCTCTAGTTTCGCTTGTGTGTTTACAGCACTTTGGACAACCTGGGTTGTATTTTTAAATGTGCTATATAAATAAATATGTATTGTATTGTATTCTGCTATAATATTATTCACCTTTGTACACTGGAACGCTGTGACTGAATAAAGTATATTCTATTCTATTCTATCCATCCAATCAATGAAAACTAGCTTTTTAAGCTAATTCGGGTGCATTTACATGTGTTTTTTTCTACAATGTTTAATAATGTTCATTGTCCCTTTTCAATTAAACTAATCTGAAACTGAAACATCCTTCCTTCCATCCATCCATCCATCCATCCATCCATCCAGGTGAGGTGCTGCTTCCTATCTGGTATTCCACACATGCAACAAGCTTTTTATTTTTTATTCTCTCTCTCCGTCTATGCACAGAAAGCTGTAAATTGATTCTAAACTGTTATTATTATTATTCACGTATTTATTCTGAACCGAAGCACGAACATCAATACACAAGTGCAAACTCAGTGAGCTCAGGGCTGAAAGGATCTGTACAGTTACCTTCCCAGATATCACTCTGCTCCTTATATCCAGACATAATCCCACACCAAATAGAATTACCAGTGGACAGGGTTGTAAAGATTTACTCAATAAATTGATCTTATGGCAAACAACAGTGGGGGCGGATTAGCTGGATAAAAAAAAAGAAAAGAAAAGAAGAGAAGAGATCAAACCCGGAGAAGAATCGAATCCACCTCTTCAGACTGAGAGGGATTTAGGCTTTAAAACCAAAAGTGGAATTGGAATTGACTAATGTATTGTGTTTTAAATTGAAATAGATGGAAATGAGGCTCTCGGTCCGTCATGTGTGACACGGACCTCACAGGTTTTACCCCCCCCCTCTCCCTTCTCCCCCTCAAAGCTGCTTCTGTTTCTGTGATAGAGGTCAAAGCAGCAGGGCTGAAACCCACACCCCGGGGTTTTATACTTATTTACGCTCTGTGTATTTATTACCCCCCCAACACCAACACCAGAGAATGGGCTTCACCTCTGACTCGTATCTGTGATATTACAAGAGCTGCTGCTACAGATGTGACTCACATGTGGCCGATCCGATCTGATCTGATTCTGGATCTGCCCCGGTGAGATTTACAGTGTCGTCTGTTTATCACCGAGCGACGCTGCAAATCTAAACACAAAGATAAACGATACACAAAGCTACGCTGCTGCTCTGTTTGTGCTACCTACACTTTGATTCTTTATGTTTTGCATGGCTTATCTTTATTGATTTTCAACGTTGCACACTCGGATTTATCTTCTTAAAGTCTCACAACAGCTTTTCCTCCCTGCAGCCTCTTTATTCATAACCCACCGTTTACAAAATGTTGATAAATCGATGCATACAGGACCAACAGGATCGTTTTAAAAGAAGAAGAGGGTTGCAGTCCAATTTGTTAAACACCAGATTTAAGAAGTTAATTGATCGAGTGCTGTGTCCAAAACAAATGTGAGAAATAAATCTGCTATTTTATGAAAGATACGATTTTCTTTTTTGTTTGCAATACAAGAAGAAAGTTAATTAATTAACCCTGTGTTCAGGAATGAGACATTTGGTGTTTAACAGGACTAAAGATGGAGGTTAACAAACTTACTTTAATGAGTTCTTGGATACAATGTAAAATGTAAAAATCATTGATTTTGCATTTCCTGAGTCAGCCCCAACTACAGTCTGCTGAGATGTTCATGTGACCAAATTGTGTTTGGAGCGTGACGAAGGATCCTATAATCAACAGATCCTGAGTCAGCAGCATGTTGAGAAGTTCTGGTTTAGTTTCAGTGATCATCAGGTTTGTCCTCACTCTCCTGTATTCAATTCACTTTCATTTAATTTCCTTTATTGACACTGAGCAATGAAGCACAAAGAAATGGAGGTGCATCGCTCCCTAAGAATTAAAAAAGAAAAGATAAAAGAAATATACAAAGAGTAATCTATACAGCTTCTTCTGCTGCAAAGAGTCATTTAAGAGAAATAAATAAAGAGAAAAGAAAGTAAGTATGTAAAAACATCTATAAATGTGCTACAGATGTAACTATTGTAAATTCACATTGACACATTGTGCTATGGTGAACGTCACTGTGATGTGTTTTTTATGACATCATCGTTAAAACCTAAAACGATGTGTTTTGATAAAAAGGCGTCAAAATGTGCAAAATATGAACCATTTAGGATGATTACACCACATGAGGAACTGAGCTTCACGTGAACTCATCTGGTGCTGATCTGCAGGTGGCGGATCGACCACCTGCAGAGTCTGCACAACCTCCTTCCCCCCCGTTCCCCCCCGCTGGGCTGAAAATGGTTCACCCCGTGCTTGTGAGAAGCGACGGGATCAGAGCCGTCGTTTATGTAACAATGAGAACTCTAAAAAGGTATTTGAGGGATTTTATGCCCGACTGTTGTTTTGGTTGTTTTGGCAGCAGAAAAGGTGGAGAACAGGTGACGGAATGAGCTCATTGGTCGTTTGTGCAGCTGCTCATTTTGATGCAAGATTTGACATTGACAGTTACAGTGGGTTTATTTATTCAGGGTTGCCAACTCTCACGCATCTGGCGTGTGTCACACGCTTTTAGGTCCTGTCTCACGCTCTCACGCCACTCAAACAATTCTCACGCCAAAATCAAGCGATTTGGCAAAAAAAAAAAAAAAAAAAATTAAAGCAAGCTTGGCACTCATCAATAGGCTCTCTGATTGGTGTGCGCGATGCTTATCCGCGTGTCGATTGGACGGCTGCTCAAGCCTGTGATCACAGCACAGTAGGACGGGGAGTTGTCCACCAACAGCGGCACGGTGCTGAAGCCTGGACCCGACTTGGTCCGAATCCGATGGCCAAAAAAAGGAGGGAGAGAGCGAAGCCCGAGACACAACCTGACCTGACCGAGTTATGTTTTCAGACTGAACGCGGCTGGAACTGACGCCTGCGGTCGGGCTGGTTGGGCCAGTCCGTTGAAAACTATAAAATCAAGATGCAGACTGGGTAGCACAAAAGTACAGCCAGGCAGCTCAGTCCAGAGAGCAGAGGAGAGAGAGACAGCGCAGCAACAGGTGTGTGTGTGTGTGTGTGTGTGTGTGTGTGTACGTGTGTGCGCAACTGCGCATGCATGCACGTGGGCCATAACTGCATACCTGCAAACTCCGAATGGGTATGTAGAATGTTTATTACAGAAGAGAAACACACATTTCAGGACCTGACTTGTATCATCAGGCTGTAATAGAAGACTGAAAATCACAGGACATGTCTGTTCTGTCCTTTCATATATTAATAGGCTCAATAGGCTGGTCCAGGCCAAAAGCCAGAGCTCCCCACTAGACCAGTTTCATACACTCCAGCCATACAATGATAGGAACCACCGATCTGCTTTTTCCCCCTGTTATCTGAAGCAAATGTTGTGTTTTCCCTTTATTTTCTTCTCAGAGTACACCAGAATGCTTCAAATACATGTTAAAATCACTTTTTTTTTCCTGGGGGGGTGCCCCCAGACCCCCCTAGAGGGATGTGTATTTTGTCACCTATTACACCTAGCCTACTCAGTTTGCAGGTATAATATGTGTGTGTGTGTGTGTGTGTGTGTGTGTGTGTGTGTGTGTGTGTGTGTGTGAGAGAGAGAGAGAGAGACAGAGAGAAAAACTACAATAAACATAACTATTATTATTCTAGACAACACCCCCCCCCCCCCCTGCCAACAGAATCTCACTCCAGCCCAGGACCAAAAGTTGGCAACCCTGATTTATTAGTGTTAAAGTAATACTTACCGATCTGGCATTTCACTCAGCACAGCACAAACATTTGAAAATCAACAGCTCCACCTCCCTCACAAGTCCCACCCACCTCTCCCTCCTGCCGCACCTCCACGAGCCCCCTCCCTCCCTGCTGCATGCGTTGGCATGGCAACGGTAAACAGAACAGGAACGCGAGTGAAACGGGAACAACACAAACAAACACAACACCGGAGTTTTAAACCGTATTCGGACTCAGTGATGATGACTGATGAGTTTTATAATAAACTGTTGTTAGCCTACTGCTACTGGAGACGCAGGGGAAGTGATTGTTACAGATTACAGTTCTCAACGAGCCGGGCTGGCGGCCGGACCAGCGCCACCTGATGCGCTGGTTCAGGGCCAAAATAAATCCAGACCGAGCCGAGTCGAGCCGCGCCGGTCCGGAGTTCAACCGGGTCCGGACTGCTGAGAACTCACAGAGCTAACAGTAGCCTAGCCGTTAGCACAGAGCTAACAGTAGCCTAGCCCCCTAGCCGTTACTTAGCACTGGATGCTTTATAGACACATGTGACTTCCTGTGTTTACGTATCACTCGGGGCTTATCACTATCAACGTTACAATATCAGACATGAAACTCCGCGACCAGCTGCGGCTGCAGTTATTGGTCTTTTAAAAAACTATTTATTTCCAAAAACCTTCTTTCTTGTGTGTTGTGACTCTAGTCTCCTCTGCTCATGTCCTGCTACTGCTCTGTCAATAAGCGTTCTTCCTAGTCGGGAGGGGGGAGAGGAGGAGAGGAGTGCACAAAGTGATTACATATTAAGTAGGTTCGGTCGCTCGTCAAATCTTATTAATCGGACCGAATAATATTATTGGTCCGACTTTTCTCAGAATTATATGAGAATGAAAAAATGATGAGTTTTTAACCCTGTTGGGTTTCTCTTACATTTTAATGTATCATCAGATTATTAATAGCATTTTAACTTAGACAAAGAAATGTGCAAAAGTTCCAGAAAGGTAAGTATTGCTTTAAGATGAGATTTAATAGACGTGTCAGTGGGTAAAGTTTAGAAAATGAGGATAAAGAGATGGAGCTACGAACGCTTTGACAGGATTATTGTGTTTTGTAAAGAGTGTGACCGAGTTGTTTCCTATAATAGCCTGCATTTTGTTTCAGTGTTTTAGAAATGTGATGATAATGTGGTTTTACCTACTATAGTGATGATCTATGGTCTGTGATTACTGGGCACTGACCCCTCCTCCCCCCTCCTTTTAATTAAATATCTGTGGCCATTTAATGTTTAATTGGATGGGAATGAAAAATAATTGGGACCAGTATTTCTTTCCTTTTCTCTTTTTTATCTCTTGTTTGTTTTTTCCACAAAACGACTGGAAATGTCCTCTTTTTTTCCAAGATGCTAAAAGAAAATGTGAATTTAATAGTTTTAACGTTCATATGATTTTGAATCGGAACAGTTTTGCTGAGAAAAAACGATGGATAATCTTTGGGAAAAAATGTTGATCTCATGTTTTTTATGTTTTATATGAACTCAGAAACTGAAAGTTTCCACAATGTTCAGCCACAATCATGAACTTTCTTTGAACTGGACCAAAGCATTTGTTGTTGTCTGAATGTGACCACACACACACACACTTGCACTGGCCATGTACAGCCGTGTGTTTAGTGTGTGTAGTGTGTTTAGTGTGTTTAGTGTGTTTAGTGTGTTTAGTGTGTGTAGTGTGTTAGTATGCTCCCCAGCCTCTCGACCTCCAGCCTGCTGCTCTCAGCTCTCTGCAGGCAGCAATGACATTTTCTTCAAAGCAAATTCGACAAAACAAATTAGCAGAATAACAAAACGTAATTTCTAGGAAACGTACACAAGGAAACCCACAAGAACCTCGAGGCAGCGGAGGACGAGACGAGGACTGAAGGACTGAAGGAGGAAGAGGAGGAGGAAGAGGAGCTCTGCACTGTTGTGTGTTTTCATTTTTTATGAAATGCACAACTGAGGAGGCAGAGGGAAGGAGGGGAAGGAGGGGGGGAGGAGGAGGGAAGGGAGAGGAGGGGGGTCACTGTCAAAACCAGATCGACAACATCCACAACAAGCAGCCGGTGTCCCAGTTCTGCAGAGACTGACACACGACACCACTACACCTCCTCCCTCTGGTGAACGGCTCATTACTGTCGACTTGGACGGATGATCGGAACAAGGTGTCGAGCTTTTCACAACCAAGCAAACTCAAATTCAAAAAATAAAGCTGCTCGATACCGTTGAGTCCAAATACCAACGCCTCCTCCATCCTCCATCCTGCAGCCGAGGTTTCTCTCTCACTGTGACTCAGAATTGATTTTTAAAACCAGTGACCTCCTCTTCCCCCGTTCACCTCCTGACCCCCGACATCCATCCTCACGCTCCCATCCGTCAATCTGTCCTCGCTCTCCGTTTCCAAGGGCAAAGCCTCAGTTAAAGTCCATTATTATAATTATCATTATGGGATTTCACTCCAGGAGACAGACTTTTATCAAAAAAGCCTTTTTATGGTTTCTCCTCTATTCCTTTTTCTTTCATCACATCTTGGCCTTTTTTTAATTCTGCTGTGTTTTTGTGACGTTGCACTTTTAGCTGATGCTTGTTTTATTATCATTTTGAATTTGATGCGTCCTTCACGTTTGTCGTTGTTGTGTCGTCTTTTATTCTCTTTGCTTGCTCAATTTCATCTTCATGTTTAAGTGTCCTTGTGTCAAAAATGGCTGTGAAGCTCTTTGTAACGCTGTTTTGATAAGTGCTATATGAATAAAGTTCATCAACATGTTATTGTCAATGCAGAGGAGGATTGTGTTTATGATATAATTATAAGAGCCATGTTTCCATGTTGCTCCAGCTGCAGGTTTTCTAATATATTCGTCCCTGTACGACCACATCATTAGATATAAACACGTCCTCCTATGAATTAAATACATTATTGGACTGTGTGTGTGTCTTTATCTGTAGACGATATGAAAACAGAGCATGCTGTAGATCAGTGGTTCCCAACCTGGGGGGCGCCAAAGATCCAGGGGGGGTCGCAAAGCCCTCTTGATTTTAAGGGGTTTAATAATTTTAATGTAATTAAAATGTTAAATAAATTAGTGGGCTAAGCATTTAATTCATATACAGGTATGTGACAAAATCAACTAAATTCAAGGGCCACATCAAACATTTATTAGTGTATTTAAATAGATAAACAAATAAGTTATAGGCCGGTATCACGGGGAACAGAGCGTGTGTGACGTGAGCTAAGGGAGAGATGGCGAAGCGTCAGCCAGGTAGAGGAGACTGTGGAAAATGTCAAAAAGAAAAAGAGGGGCTACCAAGAAAGTTACATTGAGTTTGGCTTCATAGAAGCAATGGATAAAATTAGAGCTGAATGTATAATTTGCCGTGACAAACTGGCAAACGAAAGTTTGAAGCCCCGCAAGCTGAAGCAACACAACTAAACATCCCGGGACGGTGGGTAAACCCAAAGAGTTTTTCATCAGAAAAAGAGAGCTTGTTGTCACTAGCAGGCCCCAAAACATAAAAGAGAGTTTCTTCAGGGCGGGAAGCGACCAGAGGCAGGCAACGGTTGCATCCCTTGAGTGCTCTCTCCTAATTTCCCAAGCCAAAAAGCCACACAACATCGGCGAAACACTGATTAAACCTGCGTGCATTAAAATGGCTGAGATACTGTGTGGTGGAGGGGTCACCAAAGTTTACGATGGTAAAAAATATGGGTCCCTTAAGAAGAAGGTTGGGAACCACTGCTGTAGATTCACACTCGAAAGTAGAAAATCACTGCCTCCAGGATGAAGCAGCCTGGTGCTCAGGCTCCGTCACAACAATCTGCTCATGTTCTCCAACACCAAATGTTTAGCTCACACTGTCGCTCCATCATCACATCACATCTCCCCCCCTCCCCCTCCTCTCTGTGTGCATCTTAACTCTTTGACTTGAATCAACAACATCACGAGTCGCAGCAGCAGCAGCGGCAGCAGCGGCAGCAGCGACGGTGCGACTCCTGTTTGTCACGGAGGAGGAGGAGGAGGAGGAGGAGGTGTGAATGTTTTTGCGGCCGCCTGCTTGTGTTTGTGCATAATTACGAGTCGTTTATAATCTGAGAGCAAAATCATCATTCACCACTTGTTGTTGATGTTGTTGATGTTGTCGGTGGAGGAAGCTGCAGCCAAACAGCAGCTTCCTCCACCGACAGGCGTTTCCTGCAAACTCACTGCTGCTCCACTACAGTCACATGCAGGTAGGAAACACTGTGTTGTTGTTGTTGTTGTTGTTGTCGTTGTGTGGTTTCCCTCCACGTCACGTTGACTGCAGACGGAGAAGACGATGGATGTTTCCACGTGCAGAATCACTAACGAGCCCATTAAGTCAGTTACCAAACACACCAGTGAGTCACACTGTCGCCCTGACTGACTGACATGTCCCAAAATACTCACAAACGTGTGTTAATCCGCCACTAGAAATAGTTCCTATAACAAGGATTTCTTCCTGTTTGAGTCCCACAAGCAGGTGTTTCATACGGAAGCCCAAAGCGGACAAAACATTCATATGCTTTATTTCCTTAACCCTCCTGTTGTCCTTCTGGGTCAAAATGATCTGTTCCCTTCCTCCATCCTTCCTTCCTTCCTTCCTTTCTCCCTTCCTTCTTTCCACAATCCTTTTTCCTTTCTTTCTTTCTTTCTTTCTTTCTTTCTTTCTTTCTTTCTTTCCTTCCCTTTGTCCTCATTTCTTCTTCCTTCCTCTTTTGATCCAATTGACCCAATCTTTCTTTCCATCTGTTTTCCCTTCCTTCTTTCCCTTCTTCCTTCCTTTTTCTTCCTCCCTTGAACAAATCTGTTCCCTCCCTCCATCTATCTTCCTTTCCCCTTCCACATTCCTCCCATCTTTCCCTTTATCCTTTCTTTCTTTCTTTCTTTCTTTCTTTCTTTCCTTCCCTACAGGAGCGTTAATTTTGGTTGAAATCTCAAGAAAACCAAACTTTATTTTCCCAACACGACGACAGCATTGATTAGAGACGATCCTAAAGCGATCGGCATCTCAAAGCTTGAAGCCGTTTCAGCCTGTCAGGTCTTGATTGAAGAGATATACGACAATGACGATCAATATTTATCAGCTCCTCTGACGTTAATACACTGATGATGTTTAAATAGCGTCTGTATCGAGACCTCTGAGTAATTATGTCGTTATCTCAGGAAAACAACATTTAATTTTTTCATAATCTAAAGAAAAACCATCAGATTATCTCTGGAAAATAAAGGAAATAAAATGTATGGAAGTATGACCGCTCTGGGCTTCCATAGCTTAAAGGAAATAAGAGTTATTATATAAATAAAACGTGTGTCAGGTCTACAGTGGCACAGACATTTTCAGACCACTGAGTAATTAGATGCAAAATCAATAACTAGATTATTCAATCTTTAGAAAAAAAAACAAAAAAACAGACATTTTAAGATGCAATATGTATAACAAAGCAACGCCTGCTGCATAAATCCATAGGTCAAGATCTGGTCAGTTAGTATTGGAAATATTTCAATAAGCAGAGCGATGTCTGAAACAATATTTATTTCCAATTCTGCCTTTTTTCCATCATCTTGTAAAATCCAATCTCAATTCCCTCGACACGTTTTTAAAGATTGCAGCTAAAAGTCAAGCTGCTGACTAAAACTGTCAAGATCAATCTGCCTCATCTTTGTAATAATAAGTAAATGCATGTTTATATATGACTATACGTTGCCTGTGTGTTGTTTCCTCTGAGACATAAAGAAGAAATAAAGTCAATAAAGAGATTAAGAGTAAATTCTATTCTGAGTCCCAGAGTTTCCAGAAGTTCACGACTCAATGGGAGAAAAATAAAAGCTTTACATATCCAGGATTAAATGCTTTGTCATGACGATGATTGACTGTAACTGTGGCTGACATGTATTTTAATAATGTTCTTTTGCTGCATTCACTCTGCGCTCAGACTTACATCTGAATTGCAGCATTAACCTCAGATCACCAAAACTACTATCTCAGCTCGGTCAAACCAAAAGCAGCAGATTGCAATTTTGAGAGATCACAGTGGTTGAGTGTGGACGTGGTAATAGCTAATGCATGAATCCTAATGCTGTGGGATAAAGGCTCCTTAAAGAGCAGTTTAAATCCAGCAGCCTGCTGCATGTCAAACCTACAATTACAAACCGTTTCTGAGGACGAAGCTGAAGCTGAAGCAGTCGAGTTGCATCAGACAAGATGTCTCAGATCTTTAATAAAACAATGACAAGGAGCAGAACCAAGCAAAAATGTAAAATTTGAAGATGCAGGACAACATTTGGCCAATCATCCCTCTCAGTGCAAGGTAGATACACACCTATGGAGTTCTTTACCATCAGAAATTAAATCCCAAACAGAACTAAAGAGGTTTAGTGTTAAAGTTAAACATCGGCTCAAGCAGCAGCAGAAATGTGAACATGAACTTCTCTCAATCATTGTCAATACAGCACTTTACTAATGTTTAATGCTAAATTTAACTTGTGTTTTAATCTTGAAATTTGCAGCTGTGTTTATTTATTCATGGTACCTATTCACTGTAGTATTCACTGTATTTGTATCATTGCATTTATTGTATTCAGTATATGTTATCCTATTCTAAAGCCTGACCAGGGACAAAGACCAAGCTACACGTCTTATATGCATCACATGTTCACATTTTTTGTTGCAATGTTGCATGTATTGCCGCTGTTAAACATTAAAATAAATAAAATAAAATCATATGGATTAAAGGAATATGTGTTTGTATTGTATATTTTAGTAAATGAACATTGAGAGGAACAATGAAAGAGTCAAACTCTAAATGTGTCACATGTTTGGTGGATAAAGCCGAGTCTGATATAGAAGAGAGAGGATGTTGTTGCCATGACAGTAGACATAGACGGTGTTTCCAACAGGGAAACTGCACCTGAGCAACGTCAGGAGATCAATACAATCACCACTGATCAATACAATCAAAAGCAGATCAATACAATCACCACAGGCTGAATGTGAACCAAACCAAAAAAGGTCACAACTTCCTGAGTTACAGCTTTGAAAAGTGGCTGCACAGAACGTTATGATGTCACAGCGAGGTTAACCTTTGACCTTTCATCATTTAAAAAACCCATCATCACTTCACTTTAGTTATTTTATCCTGTTGGACATCTGTGTTAAACTGTGTCCTAATTATTGTATAAAATCCCTGAGTCACTGCCAGAAATGTGTGTTTTACTGGTGTCATAATGACCTTGATCAAATCATGACGCCACTGGAAGTTAAAGTTGTTGTTTTTTTTATGATATAACTATAAAACCTCTCGACGTCTTGAGTCAACCTTGCAAAACCTTGATGTCTTAATTTGTTTTAATGTTTATTTCTTTAAAAAAAAAACAACCCATAAAGCTGAATATTCACTCCTGTGTTTTGGGTTTAAATTACGTTTTAATGTCGTATTATTGCACTTAATCAGATTTCTGTGTGTCCTCAGAGGAAACGTGTCGTGGCTGCGGCTACTTGTGAATGTTACACAAGGTGCTTGTAATGTGATATAACTCATCATCTGAGACTCAAGTCGTAAAAGTTTTCACTCTTTTTTATTTTTATTTATCGCGGTAATTTCTCCCTCTCTCAGGTTTTATCGTCTCTCTGTGGCTGTAGATGTTGATCTGTCACCGTGGATGCTTTAGTTTGGTTTAGTTTAGTTTAGTTTGGATGTGAAATCTGAATTTTGAAGCAGGAAGTATGAGAGTGTGAGTGTGGAGTATAGTTGGACTGATCCTAGGTCGCTGACAGTCGTTGCAGTCACCGCCCACTTCCCCTTTCCTCCGCACCGACTCAATCTGAAACTGCCGTCTGTTTTCATGTCACACACACCCCTCCTCTTCCCAAAATAAGATGCTACAACTCTCACTTTCCAATGTGGAAATGTGTGTGTTTGTGTGTGTGTGTGGTTTCGTATTTGCATAAAATATTTGCATTCGAAGACATCGCCATCATTTCCTCTCCTAAATTTCTTAGGGAGTGAGACCAGCTGGTTTTCCCCATGAAGCAGCAGCATCTCTCTCTCTCACACACACACAGCCTTGACTGTGTTCCCATTCAAACTGCAGCGCTGCAGGACAAACACACACACACACACACATATACACACACAAATGCACACACACACACACAGAGAACAGCTTTCATTTCAAACAGCCTTCCGTGATAAGAAATGTGGGTAACAATGTGATGTCTGCATCAATAGGCCACTTCAGCCCCAACATCCAAGAGTCACGTGGGATCAAACCCACATCAAAGCCTGGCTGATGCCACTATGAGAGCAGAGCAACAATAGAACAATAATTAAAGCCACATGGATATCCAGCCATCCCCTCCGTCACTCTCTCTCTCTCTCTCTCTGTCTTTGTCACAGAAATAGAAAGAGCAGCGTTTGATGCCTGTCACCACAATACACCGGCTCCCCTCTTCCCAAATCTTGACATGCAGCAGCTACCTGCCAC
This sequence comes from Trachurus japonicus, assembly GCF_045865225.1. Classification (NCBI taxonomy): domain Eukaryota; kingdom Metazoa; phylum Chordata; class Actinopteri; order Carangiformes; family Carangidae; genus Trachurus; species Trachurus japonicus. The sequence goes on from NC_140926.1 coordinate 3,600,903, forward strand.
ACAATGTGCGAGCAAGTCATTTCCATCCATTTGAATTGTGCAGTAAACACATTTAGTCACTTTCATCCACTATAAGCAAGTAGACGATCATTATGTGAAGGTGAGGGGGAGCTGTCATCACAACCACAACCAGCAGCCATGCAACAACAGCAACAAAACACACAAATAAAGAAATAAAAGAACATTAAAGGAGAAAAAAAAGCCAAAACGCCTCCAATGCTCTGTTTAATGAGCCAATCTACCAGAATGTGCTTTGGCTGCATTGATTCAGCCACTTTTTATCCGTTCATGAATAGTCAGGCTCATTTACTTCATTTATCTTGTAATTAATATCCAGAATGTGTTTTTTTCTTTTCTCCACAGTAGTTTTTGATTAATGTTCATGTGCCTCTTTTTCTTTTCTTTTTTTTATCCTCCTTTTCCTTACTCAGTGTGCGAAGGGAATATCTTAACTTTCTCTTCTGATGAGGTAGAATTAGAAAAAGGAGACTCTGAATCCAAAGAATCAATCAAATCAGTGAGTGAAACAGTGTTGCTGATTATTCTGGGGGGAAGTTTGGACTTTTATGAAGATATGTGAGGGGTAATAACGTGTTAGTCCTCCCAAGGACGTGCAGGTGTGCAGAAAAGTTGCACGAAGCACGATGACATAAGGGTGTTCGTGCGTAATAGCGCATAGGAAACATGTTGGGTGCCCTTCTTCCCCTCATGAGTGGGTGTGCTTCAAACACAGAGGCGCACAGAATAAAATAAAAAGAGAGAGAAAGAGAGAAATAGAGAGAGAGAAAGGTCCATTTGTAGGTACCTCCTCGGCGTCGACGTCCTCGGAGCTGTCGGTGGGTTCTGGCGCTTTGACGAACCACCACTGGATCTCCAGATACACAGAGGCGGTCGCGCTCTGGAAAGCACACGCCATTTCTATGTTTTGTCCCTCTTTAACCGTCATGTTGGAGGGCATATCCGTGAAGCGACCTGCAGAGGAGGAGGAGGGAGAGGGGGGGGGTATATGATGAGGACAGTTTATGTTGTTTCACCATGCAAATGTCCACTGATTCTCCCCCCGCAGTCACCACGACCGTGACCGTGGGGGTAACGCTGCTGCTGCTGCTGCGTCTTGTTTTAATTGAAGGAGATGGCGGGGGCTCCCTCCACCCCTCCACCCCCCCTCCACCCTCACCCACACACCCCACCACCCCATCACCCCCCTCCTCCTCCCCCCTCCACCCCCATGTCACAGATACTGACGCGTCTTCATCGGGAATTTACATAACGCGCCGCGGCGGCCACCTCGATCACTTCTCCTCCGACTTCTACATCTCTCGGTTCGGTTTGTCACTGCGCAGATCTTTCTATCAAAACCTGAGATAAATACTGAGTCAACTTGTCTGTAGCAGAATGTGAACAACACACACAGAGAGAGAGAGACACACACATACATACAAAGTGGAAAACAGGAACAGTGGTTTGGTTTGAAAGGAGGGAGAGGAGGAGGATATAGTATAGATATATATTTGAAGCCCGGAGCAGAGTAAAGGGCGAGGATCCTCCGCTCCGTGCAGCCAAACTTTGATGGCAAAAAAACCGTCATTTACATTCAGTGTGAGGCGCTGTGCTGCCGTGTATACGTGCGTCTCACAGGGCTGTCTGTGTGTGTGTTTGTTGGGAGGTTTGTGCAGGTTTTATTATGGGTTATAAGGTTTTACAGCTGTAAGGAGGGAGAGGAGAGAGAAGAGAAGAGGAGAGGAGAGAGGAGAGGAGCGCAGGGCGGACAGGATCAGTCCGGATGCAGCAGGAGGAGCTGTCCGCGGTGCTGAACCTCAACCTCCAGTCCGGCTCCTCGGCCACTTCTCTACCAACTTCCTTCAGTCTGCGGCCACGACCTGTGCACAAGCCTATCTGTCTGTCTCTATACATATGGAATAAACCGCTTCTTTTCCACCTCATGAAGCCGAACGACTTGATTTCACACAATCACCAGTTGCATTTTTCCCCCCGTCACCATCATCATCACCACCACCAGCAGAGAAAATAAAGCGAGGGAAGGGACAGACAGAGACAGAGAGACAGAGAGAGAAAAGCCCAAATCAGACGCATGAGGCTCGTTGACAAATCCTCCAGACTTCAAACATCCTCCGTCTCCCTCTCCATCAGCCTCCTGAGCCCTTTTCCAGAAAAGCCTGCGCACTTTTAACACTTTCTCCGACCGAGCAGCCTCCTCTTCCTCCTCCTCCTCCTCCTCTTCCTCCACCACCGAGCAGCAGCAGCAGCAGCAGCGAGAGAGCAACGATCCCAATGCCGCCGAAAACACGGCACACCAAAACACACACACACACACACCAAAAAAAAAGAAAAGAAAAAAGAAGACGCAGTTCTTCTTACCTTCAAGGGAGAATCCCAACTGCACACAAAACCCGGCAAAGAAAACAAATCCAACAGTATCATGAGAGGTCCACATCATTCCAGTATAGAAGAGGCGAGATTTCTTCACATGAGCCGAAGGCAGGAAAAAAGACGAAGCTTCTCCCCCCAGAAAAAAGCAGCAGCAGCAGCGGCAGCAGCCTCACACACACATACACACACACACACTCTCCCACACACACGCTCGCTCGCTTGCAGACACTCGCAGCACACACACACACCAGCACACACCAAAAAAAAGAAGAAAAAAAAAGAAAAAAAATCAAACAGTTGCTGAGCGAGTGTGTTTAAACGGAGATTGCCGAAGGTGGAACATGGTGCAAAATAAAAAATACAACACCACAGCTTAGTCGTTGCTGAAGTTGTGTAGGTTTGTTTTCTTCTCCTTCTTTTCTCTTCCTCCTTCTCTTCTCTTCTCTTCTCTGTGTCTCTCTGTGTGTGTCTGTGTGTGTCTGTGTGTCTTCTGCAGGAGGAGACGCTGTCGACTGCTCGGGCTGCGGTCTCCGTCTGCGCTACCGGAGAGAGAGACGTCAGTCTAAACTGGATCACACTCCGCACCTCGAGTCTGCAAATCTAGTCCTCCTCACCCCGAACCCGCTGCTGTCACCTTGACCGCTGGCTTTTTGTTTCAAAATCCGCCCTGCACAGATCTTCGCATCTTTTTTTTTAAATTATTATTATGGTGTGCTTCTAAAAAAAGAAAAAGGATGCGCCTATTTCAAATTTTTTTTCCTCACAGTCAGATGTTTTGTTTTTTTAAATGCAGAAAAACTTCCGTGCATGTGTCAAAGCTGCAGAAAAGAAGTGAGACTGATCAGTGTGGGTGTGTCGGAGGCTATGAAACAGTATTTTAGCGTTAGATTTGGAGCACACGGGGAGGAGGAGGGATGGGGGGGGGGGGTTGGACCAGTGAGTGCAGGGCAAAGCATGAACGCGCCATGTCCAGAGTCATTAAGGTAGAAGAAGAAGAGATCCTGCTGGAATATTATTGGTCTCCTGAGCAGAGTCACCCTTTTTTTTTTTTTTTCCTCTCTATTTTTTGTTGCAACAGCCACAAGTCGCAGATCGCTCCGCATGTTCTGCTCTTAATTGATTCAGGAAACCAATCAGGTGTCACGTCCTTCACTTCCCCATCTCCCATCATCACAAACAAACATGACGCTGACCCAGAGTCAGCTGCTCTGATCCTGTATGGGTGAAGCAGCTCCACACTGATTATAATAATAATAATTTTAAATGTTACCCAACAGACCTGTTCCTCACTGTCCGACTGGTTTATGTTCTCTAAAACAGAAGCAATAGAATTTAATAATACATGAGTCCATTATGTATTTTATTTTAAACTCACTCGCCATGGTGGCTCTGAAGGTTCAACTCACTGCAGCTAAAGAAAACACATGCAAGACAACAGAAGAACACAACAGCAAGTGTTTCTGGAGGACACGATAAAGCGAGGGACCTATCCGGAGACACAATAAAGTGAGGGACCATGGGACACGATAAAGCGAGGGGCCGGTCAAAATTAAGCGAGGGACCAGTCTGGGACACGATAAAGCGAGGGGCCGGTTAAAATTAAGCGAGGGACCAGTCTGGGACACGATAAAGCGAGGGACAGGTCACAACAAAGCGAGGGACCAGTCTGGGACACGATAAAGCGAGGGACCGGTCACAATAAAGCGAGGGACCAGTCTGGGACACGATAAAGTGAGGGACCAGTCACAATAAAGCGAAGAACCAGTCACAATAAAGCGAGGGACCGGTCACAATAAAGCGAAGAACCAGTCACAATAAAGCGAGGGGCCGGTCACAATAAAGCGAAGGACCGCTCAAATAAAGCGAGGGACCGGTCACAATAAAGCGAAGGACCAGTCACAATAAAGCGAGGGACCAGTCACAATAAAGCGAGGGACCGGTCACAATAAAATGAGGGACCAGTCACAGAGTAAAGCGAGGGACCAGTCACGATAATGTGAGGGACCAGTCACGATAAAGCGAGGGACCAGTCACAATAATCTAGTCTGGGACATGATAAAGCGAGGGACCAGTCACGACAAAGCGAAGGACCAGTCACAATAAAGCGAGGGACCAGTCACAATAAAGCGAGGGACCAGTCTGGGACACGATAAAGCGAGGGACCAGTCTGGGACATGATAAAGCGAGGGACCGGTCACAATAAAGCAAGGGACCAGTCACAATAAAGCGAGGGACCAGTCTGGGACACGATAAAGTGAGGGACCAGTCACAATAAAGCGAGGGGCCGGTCACAATAAAGCGAAGGACCGCTCAAATAAAGCGAGGGACCAGTCACAATAAAGCGAGGGGCCGGTCACAATAAAGCGAAGGACCGCTCAAATAAAGCGAGGGACCGGTCACAATAAAGCGAAGGACCAGTCACAATAAAGCGAGGGACCAGTCACAATAAAGCGAGGGACCAGTCACAATAAAATGAGGGACCAGTCACAGAGTAAAGCGAGGGACCAGTCACGATAATGTGAGGGACCAGTCATGATAATGCGAGGGACCAGTCACGATAAAGCGAGGGACCAGTCACAATAATCTAGTCTGGGACATGATAAAGCGAGGGACCAGTCACGACAAAGCGAAGGACCAGTCACAATTAAGCGAGGGACCAGTCTGGGACACGATAAAGCGAGGGACCAGTCTGGGACACGATAAAGCGAGGGACCAGTCACAATAAAGCGAGGGACCAGTCTGGGACACGATAAAGCGAGGGACCAGTCACAATAAAGCGAGGGACCAGTCTGGGACACGATAAAGCGAGGGACCAGTCACAATAAAGCGAGGGACCAGTCACAATAAAGCGAGGGACCAGTCACAATAAAGCGAGGGACCAGTCACGATAATGTGAGGGACCAGTCACGATAATGCGAGGGACCAGTCAAAATAAAGCGAGGGACCGGTCTGGGGCCTTTAATTGTTCTTCATCTTGACTTTAGAAGTTGTGCAGACAGCTTCCTGTTAGAGAGTTTGACAATAAGCTGAGTTTGTTTGGTTTATTACAACGTCAATATCACATGATTCACATGTTATTGATCATATTGATCATATTAGCTTAGCATTAGCCTTTAGTCTGGTCTACGTTATTTTCTGCATTTGAAAACACGTTTGTGCCTTTGTGTGTTTTCCTAAGCTGCAGTGAGTTGAGCCCTCAGGGCCACCGTACTTCTCCCCCTGGGATCAATCATGTTTATGAGCGATCAATGTGATTGATTTCCATCTTATTTACGGTTCAGTTCTGTTTAAATTTTGGGATGCAGCTGGAGGGAGCACAGAGAGGTGGGTATATATATATTTTTATTGGGGTAAGCTGCTGATTAAAAAAAAAAAAAAGCAGTAATGTGGGTTTTGAAATTTAATTTTGGGATGAAACACATTCAGCTGATGTGTTTCATCCCTAAGTGAGTGGGCGTGTTGTTTACATCTGGTTTGATTGACGGCGGGCCGGTTGAAGCACAACAAACAACAGCAAACAACAACTTTAAATAAACCAGTGAAGGCAGCACAGACAGGAACACAAAGGACCCGTGTGGAACCAAAGGAAACTGTCATTTTTGAGAAAATACGGCCGTCACACAGAAGCAGAGGCAGCTTTAGCAGGACGTCCAGTCATCTGCCTTTTACCTGGATGCAGCAGAAACGCCGACTCACGCCAGAGTCGCCATGTTCTGTGTGTAGTACAGATGCAATCGTCAATAGTTTCACTGAAATCCAATGAATTCTTTCAACTAAATCCGATCAGTCTGGATTCTGCCTGATGCACATGGAGCTCTGTTTTGAGAGCAGATTCACAGAGATAAGAATGAACTGTTGTGCCTCATGGTTTTCTGCTGAAGAGGAAATAGCAGATCAATACAAATCATTGTTGACAAGTTCAGCCTGAAGAACCACGAGCCCAGAGGGGGGGAGGGGGTTAGGGAGGGAGGGAGGGAGGAGGGGGATGCAGATTCCTCAACAACTTTTTAATGCCAAAGTTTCTCGGCGGCTGCAACAACAGCACTTTTTAAAACAACTGTCTCTGCACATAGCTTAAAAAATACATTTTAAAAATGTGTATGAGTGCAAAGACTCGATTGGAAATATATACAGCAGCAGCAGGAGGAGGAGGAGGAGGAAGAGCAGCGGGAGCAGGTGGAGCAGCACACGGTGACAGAACTGTCCGTTGTTGGCCTTATGAAACAATAAATATGTCACCACCACAGCTCAGTACGGAGCCGGAGGAAAATGTGATTTTATTCTAACGGCTGAGAGGGTTTGAAAGTTTGAGTCACCTGATCGTACTACAGCAGCGGTACTCAATAGGCGGCCCGCGGGCCGCATCCGGCCCGCCGAACCTTCCAATCAGGCCCGCGACTGAGTTCTACTAGTTTACATATTACTGTATACTGTATTTCTCGGGCTCCGTGCGCCTGTAAGTCAAAGCGCTGGGACATGGAAACACGTGCGTAGCGTTTGTGTGCCTGTGAGGCGCTGCACTGGGATACAGAAACGCTGACGAACCCAAATCACCATGCGCGAGTGTTTGGGGAGCGGGCTGGACTGCAGGGTTTTCCCTGCCTGTCTGCAGAGACCGTGGGTGATTTTCACCACCGTCTTGGTTCAACTGTGTGTGCATCATGCATGGGGGGCCGTTCAGATGAAGCTCAAACCCATTCAATGTAGCCGCGCGTCATGCACGCTCACAACTCAAAAGCCGTAGCCTCGCGCATTTGATGAGACGCAATTGTTTTTGCGTGCACATCTGCGGCGCACAGCTGCACGACCTGCTCCCCCCCCCGCTGTTGTGTCCCGGTCCCATCGGCCTGTGTCTCTCCTACTGTTTCCCACTGAGCTCTGCCTCGTTTGAAAGGTGAAGGAAGCCCGTGTGTGGAAAGACGTCGCCTCCGAGATGTAGAATGTGTATTATAGAAGAGAAACACACATTTCAGGACCAATGATTTGTATCCTCAGAACAGAGTCAGACGTCCTGTGATGGTCAGGTCATATTTAAGTTGAAAATCACAGGGCATGTCTGAGGATACAAGTCAGCAGTGTAAAGCTCCAGCATGATATGTAAATGATGATATGACAATGTCAAGATTTTTCACATCATACAAAACACCATGAAGTGTATAAATAAAAATTATGTGCTTACAAGTAAAATAAAAATATTTAAATTATTAGACGAAAAAGGTGAATTTAATTTCAATCTAGGCCTATTTGAATGTGCGGCCCCCAAGGTGTCTGTTAAGAAAAATTCTGGCCCTTCGACAAATGTATTTGAGTACCCCTGTACTACAGCAATATCGGTTTTAACATTTTCACATCTGCTGCACAGGAGAGTTGGAAAAGTGACTGAAACCAGGTTTATCACCAGCAATGCTTGTAAAATGTACAAAAATTATCAATATATACTATCAATCAATATGCTGGACCCACTATGAAGCAAAATGCCTGTCACGATCATGAAACTTTGGTTGACGATAAATAGCCATACAAATAATTGCGTTTAACGGTTTAATCGTCTCTTTCTGATCATTTTACTCCATTTTTATAGTATAGGCCTAAACTTAGTTTAATAGTAATACACATACACCTGAAGAAGCAGAAGAAGAGACATTTGATCCATGATGCTAATAAGGCTGGGGTTGCAATCTCTGTCAACATGGGAATCAAACCCACGATCTTATGGTCAAAGAGAGAGCTGATCAGACAGACACATGATCATCGTTCTATAAGCACTGATATGGAGGAGCTGTAATCACATTAGGTTAACTGTGTGTGTTTAGAAACATGTTAACGAGCTCCAGGTGGATTGTTTATTAAGCTTAATGAGCTCTGGCCTGAGGATCAGAGGTTACCACGGCAACTTGAGGTGGTTGCCAATGACGATAGGGGCCCCCCAGGCTGAGGCAGACAGAAACGTGGAGAAAAAGAGCGATTTTCTGCCTCTGCACTGGTCTCACAATTAGGCTTACTCTGACAAAACGGTAGCTCCTATCAGAAAGAAACACAGACCATCATCGCTGTAAGGACTTCCTGAACGCTTTGGTGTGATTCTGGTGTTTCTACAGTAAATATTTTGGAGACAATTGCGAGTTTAAAACAGGGGTTCTGCTTCTCTCAGAAAATCTTTGTATTGGAGTCAATGAGGAGCAGAGACAGACGTGGCCGCACTTAGAGGCTGACAATTCAAATTCTGTAAGTCTCTCTGATATTTTGAGCACATTGGGAGAGAGAGAACAAGTTTGTCTACAGATCTGGAAAAAAATCATGCATGTAGAGTGTAAATTGTGGCCAAATCTGCGTATACTTACTGTGAAATAAAGCAGGTATTTGGCCCAGAAAATTATGTTTTGTATAATTTGTCAAAAAAGAAAAGATCCCTGTGTGCTCAATTTAGAGCTTGTATACTTGGTCTTCATATTGAGACAGGCAGATATGTTGGAAAAGCAGAAGACGATAGGATTTGTACTTTGTGTGACATCCAAGAGGTGGAGAAGGAAATGCATTTTGTGTTACAGTATACTGTCCTTTCTATGACTTTATAAGACAAAAATTGTTTAGTAAGGTAAATCCAAATAACGAATTTGTGTGGTTGGACGATGCTGAGAAGCTAAAACATCTTTTTCAGTTGAAAATATTTGCATTTTCTATATCTCTTGAAAAGGCCTGGGCAATGAGACGAAGAGCGATGTATAGATGAGAACAGTGCTTTAAGTGGGAAAAAATAAGTGCCGGTACTCCCCTTTTCAGCTGTTGGCTGGTAAATTAGGCGGTGGGCGGTCGATACCAGCACATCATTAAGTGACAGGCTACTTTACATTCAAATATGATGTTGATTAAAAAAAGAAAAACGTTCAATTGAACTTTCCAGAAAGATTTTTAAAAAGTATTTTCTTGTTAAAATCCATCTGTGAATAATGTATGACGACAAATGAATCAGTATTTGTTATTTTAAGTTTACCCACTTCATAAAGTATCTCTATCCTTCCCTAATTGCTGTCCTAAATTATTGCCAAATTAAAATTTTCACTAAAATCAAGAAGTTTTTGTGATTTGTGGCCAAATAAACAGCCTCCACAGACAGCTGTCATTGTTCTAACAAGCTGACAGCAACAGTTTCACAGTGTTTCTCAGTAAGAGCTTTCATTTTACTCTGCTCTTGTTAACGAGTAGTGTTAAGCATTTTGGGAAATATGACTCACATTTAAGCATGTTGAATACAGTAAGTGGAAGGCTACTTATTGGTAGGCTACCACTGGAAAGTCATGTAAATGGCTTTACACTGTAACTCACGAAGGTTTTAGTCGCTCCACATTCACATCTCGTCTGGACACATGGAGTTATACTATGACGAGGCAGCGGCGTGCGCTCCGTATGTGCATGTGAGAGAGTCATGGATGAGAGAGCGGACAGCGCGGCAGCCCCGCCCCTCAGTGAGAGACAGAGGAGCAGCGGAGAACAGGGCAACAGAACCGTGGCGCTCAGGGTGAAAGAGGCATCACTATCACAAATCGGTCAGAGAGAATGAGAACAGGACAGAGTATGTCCAGACTCCCGGTACTCCCCGGTACGCCGTAAAAAGTCCCGGTACGCCGGGGGTTAAAATCTAGAAGTGCCGGTACTCCGTACCGGTGAGTACCGGCCCACTTAAAGCACTGGATGAGAACTGAAAGTAATCTTAAATTGCTGTCTTAAATTGTTTATTTATGTATCACAGTTGTGTGTTTCTGTTAGTTTCATCCAGCTATTTTTATACAGATGAAGGGAAATGATTTGAATGATTATGCAAAATAGTTGCGATCCGCTGATTATGTAATGATTGTGCAAACCTACAAGAAGTAATTATTACATTTTATCAAATATAAACTATCAATATAATGATATATAAACTAAACTATCCCTGGTCATAATATGGTAATATGTCATTGACAAAAACACATAAAAGCACAAACTAACGGCTTCATTTCAGAGGGAAGATGTTTATATGAAAGCTCCAAATATGGATTAATATTTTCTCTTCATCTCTTCAGTTTCATTAAAACTACCTCATGTCCATCACTGACATCATTATTAAAGGTTAAATGAATGTGATGAAGGTTAAAAGTGATTGATTACTTCTCTGTCGACCACTCGTGTCGTGTGTTATGAAATTAACATCTCGGGTCATGCAGAAGTAAAACTCCTCACCTCACTGCCTCCACTTCAGACGGGCTGAACTTTGAGCACAGTGTTTTCTTCTGCAAGGTCATGATGTGGTGAGGTTGTGAGGTCAGCAGGAGGAATCAGCTGCTCGTCACGTCGGAGGAAGCTGAGCTGAGGAGACGCAGGGTCCTCCTCACACTTGGAGGTTGTGCTGCTACGTAATGAAATGAAATGAGGACACGTTTTCAAAAAAAAGAGAAAAAAAAAGGGTCACCTTGGAGTCAGATGACGTGTCCACGCAGCACCTGGCGGTTCGGACGGAAACAAAGTCACCGGAGACATGAAATGAAATCAGTTCGACACGAAAGCTTTTGTTGTACGACAGAAAAGAGCCTTTGATTCTTTCCTTTTGAAGAGCTACTGTCTGAAGATGAACTGTATCTCTGCCTTCTCTCCTAATAAAACTTAATAATTAAGTGACTCACTAGTTTCTAAAGTCAACACATTTTCATTTATGAATATAAAGTTCAACTGACTATAAATTTTTTAAGGGTATAATTAGAGTCAACGCTGCAGCGAGTCCGACACCAAAGAGCGACTGCGCTCTCTTTGTCTTTGCAAAAAACCTCACAACCACTTTCAATATGTCGGTTGTAAAACAGCACAAATCAAAGGGTGAACTAATATCTCCTGGTTCTCATCAGTGAACAGTTTGTTCCATCGTAATGGAGTCGATTCACTTGACAAAACTTTCACTTTGTTATGTTTTGTTGAGCTTTTTAAAATTACCTTATCAACGAGGAACTTTTTTTTCATTTATCTTTACATGTTTCAGCTGTTATCTCCTCCAGGAAACATGTAAATATGAATTTGTCTCCTCGGGGCTCTGACGTTGAACATGTTTGATTAAATAGATTAAAAGTCACTGAGCTCCAGACAAAGCACATGATCTTGTTAGTTTCTCTTGACACCGAGGGAAAACAGCTGTTTGATCAAACGCCTAAATACAGTATGACACATGTTCTAAAAAATCACCTCTGGCAACTCTGTTTAATGATTTAATGACTTGTCTGTCATGGGTAAAGGAGGAGGAGGAGGAGGAGGAGGAAGGACCCAGATGTTTTAGTGGAGCCTTAAAGGGGCTTAAAATATAGACTTATTTAATTTTTTTCGAGACAATTTTGCATTTCGGGGCTTCAATACAAGAGGGACATTACATACGAGCAGCATGGAGGTATCTGGATGTTTTTTTGGTGTGTCTTTTTGTTACGAAGACAGTTGGTATCCATTTGCAACCGTTATATGGACATGCACTGCTACGCCGAGACCCCCTGTAACTCAGAGAAGCCACGGAGGACTCTGAAACTTCTCCCAGCCCTTAGTCCACATGAGGGTGAGTAGATAATGAGTAAAAATTTCAATTTTGGGTGAACTATCCCTTTAAAAACCGAGGCTGGATCTCACTACAAGAGCCCAGAGGTGAAGAGAAGATGTTGGTACCTGCTGATCCTGTTTCCTGCAAAGAGCTATCGTACATCTCTGCTATGAAACACTGCAGGGAACTGTCATGTAATACAGTAACTATGGACTGTTGACATTTGATGAAGTCATATCTATGTAAAAAAAAAAAAAAGAAAAGAAAGAAAAAACGAGGCGTCTGACATCGGAGGTGTTCCAGACAGTTGAGCTGGTTATATATAGTGACAATAGAGAGGAAGTGAACACTAACGAGCACCACCACATGCAAATGAGCCGCCCACCTGACCTCGTTAGCCGAGTTGGAGCGGTTTGATTCCCTGTGTGTTGAATAAACGGTGATAAGGTCACATGACTTGCTGCTCTGCTGCAGCCACTAGGGGGCAGCGACATCAGCCGTCACTCCAGTATAGATATAATTAGATAATTACTGCATGGATGATTATGTTTCAGCTGGCAACAACTTATTTAACGCTAACTGATGCAGTCTCATTCAACCATGTTGGAAGATGTTCATCTGTTTCAGAAGGGTCAAATTATTGCCATGCATCAAGCAAATGAAACAACTAGATTACCGAGACTAAAACTGGGTTAAGAACTGTCCAACGCATTCAGGGTATATACAGGAATCTTGAAGTTAATTTCAATACCTTTTTAAGACTTTTTCAAGACCTTCTCAACATTTTTTAATACCTCACCGCCGCTTCAAGCTGTAACCATTTACATCAGTGACACTTTTAACTGAACAGTTTTAGTTTTTGTGATAAAGACTCTAGACCACTATGATACAACAGAATTTTAAAAAAGGCTGGGATAATAAATCAAAGGCAAAGTTCATCAAAAAAAACATTGCTCAACGCTCAAAAAAACAAAAACAACAATCTTCTTTTCTTTTTCATGAACCGGTTCATCTTTGTTTTTTAATAAACCAAATAAATTCACACACTTCCACAATGTGGTTTTTACAACTCAAACTCTTGGACAGCGAATTCAGAAAAAATACCTTCAATATTTAAGACTTTATATAAAGTCGTGAAAAGACTTTTTAAAACTTTTTAAGGGTCTTAATTTTCCCAAAATTGATTTATCACCTTTTAATACTTTTCAAGACCCCGCGGATACCCTGGCATTATTAAAAAGTAGAAGGATAATGGAGAACCATCATCTTCAAGGAAGAAACGTGGTCCAATGTGACCACAGAGTCCAGACCTGAACCCCACTGAGAATATTTGAAAAATTAATGCAACTCTGGATGTAAATAAATGTTGTGACATTGTAGAAGCTTATTGAAACGATACCGTAACCAAAGCTAAAGTCAGTCCAACGAAATATTACAGTGTGTGACTCTTAACTTTTGTTTGGACGGGCAGTGTATTTACTGTTGGGCTTCGTCTTTGTACGTTTGGTGGGAGGTTTTGCAGCTTTTAGGCGTCGATGGTTGAGTTTGTGTTTGAAACATCTGTGGTATTTTAGATTCAATCCATCTCAATCTGACTTTTGTATCCTGGTTGATCTCTACGGTGCCATATTATAACTTGACTAACAGATAACTGAATAAATAAAGCTTCTTTTTCTTTTTCTTTTTTGGTCATTGAAGGAAGAGGAGCTGATTTGAACAAGTGACTCAAGTATCTTCACTTCATATCGACCGTTTTTTATTTATTTGTTCTGGGAGCTCGATGTTCAGCCATAAAAACACTGATCATTAGAAATGTAGAATGAAAAAAACAAACTGAAGGAGTCAGCGTCACCTCTTCGGCAGCAGACCTCAGCCTCGGTGCATCTCCACTGTCAAGAAATACCATCTGCCCTGTCAGTACAATGGCCATTAGGCAGTGAAACTACAGTTTAGCTGGTTCCCTGCCAGCATCCATTTTGTCAGCCTGAGCACACTCCAGCAGGCTCGCCGAGTGCAACAGAGTGCATCAAAAAATAATTAAACACTTTTTCCAGGGTGATGATGCAAGCAGCAATTAATTGCCTTTGCATTCAGTAATGTTCATTAATGTGACTGCCACAATAATAATGCCTTCTACCAAACTGTCTCATCGCTTGTTATCTTGCTTCCCAAGGTTTCATGGTCATAATATCTGGTTGTGGAGAACAACTAGCAGCATATCAATAAGCCCCAAAGCCCAGCAAGCAGCACTGAAACAAACTGCTGGACATATTTCCATATAATTACAATTTTTAAATGAAAAAAGTTGTTCATTTAAGTTTACCTGAACTGCTTATTTTGTGCTCCACTGCTTTAATCTTTTCCCTTTCCAAGGTGGATGGTTCTCAGTTCTTCTTATCGTCATGGAGCTCCCAGCGAAGTGTTGCATCCTCATAGAAGCAGCTGGATGTCAGAGCGATGCAGCGCTGGTGTCTGAGCAGTGACACGGCCGCTATGAGACAAGCTCCTGGTGTCTTTTCTGAGGGAAGCAGCTGTGAGCCGAGCCTGTGAACGCAACACACAGGAAACCATTATACACTCTGAGTGGAGGGTTCAAAGGTCAAGGTCAGATTACAATGTTTAACCTAAGATTTTGCTTCGAGTAACAAGCTGTCTGCTGGCTCTGCAGGACGTCACTCACCAGTATCTGAAGAAACTTTTCTGCATCTTGGTATTTGGGTTCTCCAGAGGCAGGAAATCCAAATTTGGTGAGGAGACGATCTATAAATGATCAGCAGAAGACAAATAAAACACCTCCATGTTATCACAAGAGCGGTACAGTGAGTGTTTATTCCAATTAGTAATCAAATATACAATATACAAACAAACACATCTGCACAACAGGTTGTTACGGTGGAGTACAATACCCTCATTAAGATTAGAACAGCATGGGTTCATTCTTATTATTTCCTATTGTCACTGAAACTTCTTCTAAATTGACCTTTAACGATACAATCAATAGAGGCACGAGTTACATTCAAGCTAATTACACATCACAACAGGAACAACTGATTATAGACCAGAGGAGAGAAAAAATAAATAAATGAGAAAATTAAAGACAAATTAAAGTAATATAAGGGGAAAAACAGTTAGGTGTAAAACTGCAAATATGTTGTTATTTAAAAAGGGCTTTGGAAATATCACAACATTTCACACCTCTGTTTGGTTAAAATATTATTTCCAAGCTCAGTATCAGGAGGATCACTACATTATAGTTTTGTTCCTAACTGACACATCTGCATATATTTCAGGATGTTTTGCATCCCTACAAATTAACAGAATGATTGTTAATATAACTGTTTTTAAAATATAGCATGTTAAAAAAAAAGTGGTCTTGTTACTCAACTTACCCCTTGAATGGGGTAAGTTGAGTCACATGAATTGGGTAAATTGACCATAGGAGTGGGGTAAATTGATCAACCCCCCCTTCTTTCCTTCCATCCATCTCCTACCTCCCCCTTTACTTAATATTTCATCCGTCCAGGCTACACGTGAACACAAACTGCAGGGACTTCCTGCTGAGCCACCAACTCACTGAGATTTGGGGAGTTTTGCAATTGCGTGGCATCTTGGGAAGAATCCCAGATATTTTTCTTTAAAAGTAAAGTTTGGCACATTATAAACAACTTTTCCTGTTAATAGGCACATACTTACTGTAATCACAAACATACAGAATCTTGATTTAATCATTTGGACATATACAGCCAAAATACATTCACTAAGTGTATAGGATAGGTGGCTCAACTTACCCCTGGCCAAATGGATCAATTTACCCCACAGCTACCTTAGCTTGGGTTTATTACCCCCACAGCTAAAATGGTGCAGTTTCATGCTAGGTTTACTACCTCATGTTGTAGCTCATAGATACCCTAACCCATGTATAAAACACATTTACAATCATCTCTTTTGGTCTAAACACAATTCTCATGAAACTTATGATCGACAAAATTCACTTGCAAGAGTGAAAAATGATTTTTGGGTCATAAATGTTAAACCACTTTACTCACGTGGTTCTAATCTCCATGAAATGATGCCTGCCTCCCTAATATTTGGTCACATGCTAACTTTTTCCTATAGTTTCCTAGAAACAAGGGGTGGGTCAACTTACCCACTGGCTCATCTCACCCCACTCTCCCCTACTCCTTTGATTATTAGGCTACCTGTCTTTGTTTACTATGTTTTATTTTGTTAAAATATACAGTAAGAACCACCACAGGTAGTTCTTTTTTTTTTCTTTTCTTTTTTGTCATTTAAACTTCTATTGGGAGTCAGAGAGTCAAAGATGATAATAAGACTGTCAAGTTACCAATAGGCTACATTTCTCAGTTCATATAAAGTAAAAGTGAGAGAGGAAAAAGAAGGTAGTTAAACCTTTAAAATCCATATTTAAGGATAAATCTGACATCATAGTGTTAGTGGTAACAGCAAGTCTCACAAAAACTCATAATAAATGCTCAGTGAACACAATGTAAAACAACAGTGTGACACATTTACATTGTGAACAGGAGGATTCATTCACAAACAGGTGAAACGGTGTAACGAGCAGGTTCCCGCCCACTCGCTGTGTTTTCTGTCAAACTTCACTTTAACTCAAATTTAACGTCACTTTCTTTCACAGCCGAACACGAACAAGAAAATGATCACAACCGCTTTTGGCAAGAAAACAAACAACATCCACCCACAACAACTTACCAGAGAGAAACGAAGAGAAACGAAGAGAAACGATGTGGAGAGCGACCGGAAGTTGAAGCTTCACCGCGGGTTTTTCTGTTCGATTGTGGGCGGAGACTAAAGCAATCGATCCCAGACCAGCAGGTAGAGACAAAGACCTCTGAGTAGATCTCCGATAGCACTCTGCTAACAACATAACTTTAGCTTTGATTAGGTTCATTTTAACAATAAAAAATAAACCAACAAAGAACGAATTCTAGAGTTTTTCTGAGTTAACTGTTATTTAACTTTTTTTTTAACTCCATTATTAAAACATTTAAAGGCATGACCCATCACAAAACAGAGCCACCTTGATATTGAGCTTTACCTGGCATATTTTACTCTCCTATAAAAATATATCTCTTATCGTTTCAGCCTTATTTTTTATTTTTATTTTTATTACCCTGGGTTCTGGGTTTTTTTTTTTTTTTTTTAATTCAAAACTTTGTTTCACATTACAAAAACAGTTTTTCATAGTAAAATGTAATTTATAAAGCACATTTCATTTCAGCCTTATTACACCATTTCACATGACACAACATGACAAAGCATTAGTGAATTACTCTCTTCACATAAGATCCTCAACCTCAGCATCCCACTTGACTCTACCCCACCCTGCAGCTTGGTCACCTCTCTTTATCAATCCCAAAACATCATCAAATATTCTTATCTCCACAGCCATGGCCAAAAAAATAATAATCCTACTAAATTGGAACAAAACTTTCACTACAACATTGGTACAATCTGCTAACTGAACACTCAAATTTGGAAAAACTGACATTTACCATAATACCGGTATCACCCACTACAATAACAGCTGGTCTCCATTCATAGGCCTACAATTTGTCCAGAGTTGATCCCTCAAAACACTACTTCACACCATTCATCCCTTCCTTTCCCCCTTTTTTGTTCCGTCCTTTTCTTTTTATTAACCTCTTTATTCTCTGTTTTTAGTCCCAAGAAATTATTTTTGTAATAGGCTACCCCCCATTCTCTTGTTTGTTCTGTCTCAGTTTGTTAGTCTTGTAATAGCCCCTTTTCCCATACGGTTCTGTACATGTCTAACTGTCTTGTAATGTGTGCTTAAATGGTCATCAATAAAAATAAATAAAAATTAAAAAAAAGTTATATCACCCCCTCTGTAGAATTACAACTGAGACATTGTATATATTGTGAGTATGCTTCCCTGTTCACTGCAAATTGTGTTATATTTCTGGGTCTTAACTGTGCTCAGTGGCTCAGTCATTTAACACACATTAGCTGACACTTCCATGCAGGCTTATAAACAAAAAGTAGCCAAGAACTGGGGAGCAAATGTGATGAAATTGCTGCTTTTTTGCAACGTGAAGGGAGAACACCTTATATTTTCCATGTCAAAGTGTGTCTCCAGGCGATGGGGAATACTATATGTGGAAAAAAAAAAAAAAAAAGTCGTATAAAGCTTTTTGTAGCTCCAGAGGGAGCTGTGTGATGGTTGATGAATTGCAATTGGGTCTGAAGGCTACAAGTTTGGAAATGAAAAAAATAAAAATAAATAAAAATCTTGGGTTATGGAGTTGGAAAGAAGCGAGCGTAGCAGACCTCTCCAGCCCAAACCAAACCAAACCAAACCATATAACAACATGCCAAAGGTTGTTTGTGGGGAAATCGCTCCTTTACAATATTCACTGACAGAGTTCTGGCAGGTTTGAAGCTACTTTTGTGCACATAACACAACACAAGTCACAAAAACTCACAATACATCTGTTAATATTTACACCAGAGTTCATCTTTAGGGCTGTGGCCAGAGGAGTTGATACGGTAGTCGGTACACCACCATGAGTTTTAAGCCCCTTCATGAAGGATTTGATATTTTCAGATTTGGTAAAGCCTTGGTGTGGTTATGCTGCTTTTGTACAGTGCTTTACAAATATTCAGTAGCACCTCTGAAGCTTAGAGGACTTATAGTGTGTTGATACTCAAGGTAGATATTCAATTAACTATTCTTCCAACAAGAGCTTAAAGCCGTCAATCTGCCGCTGCTTATCGCTGTTGTTCTCTCAGCCGTGGGGCTCCAGTGATAACAAATCTTAACTTGCCTGACTAGTCGATACCAGTCTGTGGTGCAACCTGCAAGATGGTGGGATTTACATTGATGCAGTACGACCACACAGGACTCCATCAGCACAATTATCAGATAGCACTGGATCACTCTGCCTTTAACAATGATGGTAAGATAACATGACAGTGGAAAACCAAAACTTAGCTGCTCAAAAAAACCAACAGATTTCATAAATCTGAATACTGAAGAGACTGATACAAAAATACAGCGACAATAACGTTTTGTTTTTGGTCACAAGCTGGAATACAACATCATTATCTTATACGGTTATACAGTTGAAGCCAATGGGCCTCATTCACCAATATCTTCTTAAGAACCTTCTTAGATTCTTTCTTAAGTTGTTCTTAAGAAGTTCCTTAAGAAAACCCTACGTCAGATTCATCAACGCGTTCGTAAGCCTCAGAATTGTTCGCAGCTGTGTTCCTACTTGATGAATGCCATCTCCTCGTAAGTTGAGGGCGTGTGCCAGGTGAGTCTAATTAACATAGGATTAGCATAGGTAACTGCCCCATCAATGCCCGTAAAAGGGCATGAGACTGCAGGGCCGTGTGCACACAGACCCCACAGGCACTGAGCAGAGAAGGTGAAGTGAGAAAGAAAGTTGAAATGCTCAAATGAAAATCTGGGAGGGAGCACCAGACTCCAAACGTAAAAAGAACTTAAGTAGTGAAGTGGAGCTACTGCGGCAGGAATGAAACAAAGAAACAAGTAAAAGGCTTATATTTAGTTTATATTTTATATTTATATTTAGGCTGTATTTAGTAGCGTCAGCAGTGGATGCAGCTCTTCGGTTGTTATCAGAGAGACCACACTCTCACGTGTGCCATCATAAATATCATCATATTATCACATATGAAAAAAAAAACAGTTGTGTATAGTGTGAACACTTACAGTAAGTGCACTGTTGCAGCCCGCAATTAGGAAAAAAAAAAATCATATCGGCAGCTGTATGCCCCCCCCTCCCCCAAAAAAAGATATGATATGAATTTAGTGTCTATAATGTTTTTTAAGAGACTGCAATGATTTGTCAATTATTATTATTAATATATATGATTATTAAAAACATCATAAAAGATAAGAAAATAATTCTTATTCAAATCATATAATGTCATACAACTGCAGAACAAAAGAAAACGCTATAATCGGTTATTTTTGCATAAGTCTCAGCACCTAAAGGTGTGTAAGTATACTCCTGACTGTTCTTAGATTTTGTTCTTAGTTAAGAACAAATTCTGGATAAGAAAACATTCATGAATGCCACAATCTTCGTAAAAACTTCGTAAGTAGGACTTAAGAACAAGGCCCAATGTTACAACAACAGTTCAGCATCTAAACATTCATCAAATCCAGAACAACATTAATATTAATTTGGAGTCACGTCTGGGTCTAGTACTTTTTGCTCTGTTTGAGTCTCTATCGACATCTGAAGGGAAAATATCTGTCTCTTGAAACTACTGCAGCTGTAGAGAGACCTTCACATTAGAAAGCAACAAGTTAAAAGATGAAAGAAGGAACTACAGAGTTCCACTTTCATATAAAACATTTCCATCCAACAGCTCTAATTTCCATCACATAGCCACTTATCATGATTTGATTTAAATTCTATTTCCTTTACTTGCCACCTTTGCTGTAATGACAGATGGAATGAGATTTGAAGTAACCCATCACTTAAACTACTCACCTGTTGTGAAACAATCTTCTGTCTTCATATTTTGAAGGCTCATATTCACACTTCCAGAGGTTCATGTCATAGTTATTGTTAGATAGTGTCTCAATGTAGACATCAGTATCCTCAGTAGCTGGTTAACCAAGGTCCTATACCCAAATCCAGTAGATAAAGATGATTACTGTAGGGAAAGGACTTGAGATGTGTAGCAGGAGGTAGAGCCGACATACCACATGGTCTTAATAGTGTAAGGTACATAATTATCATTATTTATTAACATTGCATTACTGTATCCCACTCATCAGCTGTCCAATGATATATCTACTTGAGCATAGCTACATTATACAGTTAGAGAGACAGATGAAAAAGTTTTGGACAACCTTCTC
The DNA here is from genome assembly GCF_045865225.1 of Trachurus japonicus. Lineage (NCBI taxonomy): Eukaryota > Metazoa > Chordata > Actinopteri > Carangiformes > Carangidae > Trachurus > Trachurus japonicus. The sequence continues at coordinate 3,621,743 of NC_140926.1, forward strand.
GGTGAAGGTCACGGTGCCGGAATCGCTTTTTGTTCGACTTTACATATAAAATGCATGAAGGCATCTTTTCTGTGTGTTTAGTATGGCTTTGCGTAACAGCTCAGATCACTTAAGTCAACAGTATGATTGCAAAGTGGGATGAGCTGAACAACAAGAGGTCCTGCATGTCTAATGTCGTGAGATGAGATCTGTGCAGCCGCAGAGCAGTCACATATAAATGATAATGTGGGTCATCATCATTAATGAAGAGAACAGGCCATGTGTGCTCTGGGCGATGTCTTTAGGTAGAAATGGCCTGCAGAACGTCGCATGAAAAATTCATGGGCCTCCTTAGACGCATGTTTTGTAATCCTGAACCATCATGTCCCGCTCTGCTTAATATTTTTTTTTGCTTTTTGTTGATGATCTCCCGCTGAACTGCTTATACTCGCTCTGTTATTTTCTGGATCTTAGGAAAGTTTCAAAGATTCAAGGTGATTATTCTACAGAGGACACATTTTTGAAAGTTGCACTGTTTTGGATTTGCATGTTGTATTTCACACAGAGCATCATTGTTAATACATATTTGTTGCTTTGTTGTGTGTTAAATGAAATAAAATGAATAAAATGTACTGTATTGTGTGGTAATTCACAAAAAATAGAACTTTAAGTGTATATGACTTATAATATTAAGTTCTAAATATACTTTTAAGTAGACTCCACAGATAACTCAACTTAAACCACTCAAGGCAATCACTTAATGAAAGTGGATTAAGTACAATCAATTTATCCAGGTTAACAGTGTAGTTTTGACCGTAAAGCTCAGGACTTCCTGTTTGTCTACAGGACTTTGAGTGGCAATGGATGGAGGATAACCTTGTACATTTCCCCGGGGGCCTTTATGACTGAAATGCAGTGGTTGTGGTAATTGCCCCCAACTTATTTCACACTCCTGACCTCTGATGAATGAGATAGTTGTGTGGAATCGGTATATTGTGAAAAGCCCCCTTCCCCAAGTCCTTAATCTTATCAACAGTGATTGAGGCAAACACTTATCAGTGAGGGAAACCTGTGAGCCTTTCTGCGGCTATAATGCCGAGCCGGTCACACATCAATGAAAACATCATCATCTCATCAAACATTTATGCTATCAGCTCCGCAGCAAATCCATTTGAATGTGTCGAGCCCCAGGTATAATTACAACCCATGATGATAAATAATCTCTTCAGCAAAGTTACTGGGACACATTCAGGCATTATGTTACTCGCAGCCAATGCATGTGATGAAGTAATTAATAGCAGCGTGAAAATCATGACACAAATTTTTACTTAATGCTAATTACCTGCCCCACCGCGGTGGATTTCAGCAAGCTCGCTATATTTTTGTCACTTTAATGCTCTAAACCCGCGGCCTCGGCTCTGTGTGTGCTTAATGAAATAATGTGAAGCAATATGTTGCAGATGTAATGAAATTAAATGTATTTTTGAACCTAACTCTTCAGGACACCGAGATAAATGGACGAGTCGGAGTCAGAGTGACACCGGCAACGATTATTGGTCGAATTCATGTAAAGAGTCCGTTCTCCTTTTAATCACATGTGCCTGGTTTCCTCACAACAGAACCTGTCAGTCCAACACACACTGTTCATTTACCTTTTATAGACGAAGGAGCTCATAACCAGACCATAAATGCAGCAATTAGAATAAGGCACCTCTTATAAAGGGTTTATATTTTACCCTAATGATTTATTAATGATGAATAAATCATTCGCTAATGCTGTAAAGACCTGCTAGAAGCCATTAATGCAAACAACTTTTGAGTTGCCAAATTATGACTGATCTCTCTGGCTGGTGATCATCATTAATGGAGACTCATAAATTCTGCAGTCATTTCATAATGGTCAAAAATAATGACTTGCTACTTCTAAAACAAATAGAGACCGTGGCCAGTGCAGCACCGTAGGTAAAAACTGACTCTACAGTCAGTGCATGTAATACTGAAATAATAATAAATACAACAATGTGTAAATATATCCTCACAAATATGACTGTGTACAGTCCCAAAAGACACTGAAGCTGTCACTGCTCCCTTTCTTGTTCCACACACTGTGAGCCTGATGTCTTGACAGGCTGTAATTTGTTTAACCTGAGTGAAAACAATAATTTACCACGAGAAATAAAAATATGGTGAAATGCAAACTACTTCTGTGTAAAAGCCCAGGGAAACTCCTCCGTATTCACCGGATTTATGACCTTATTCAGAAACAGAGGAATATACAACTGCACATTTTCTTTTGAAATCACAGGTTTCACTCAAACCTGAGGTTCAAATCACACAATGCAAATAAAGATGGACGTAACGTCTGTGAGGCTGCAGGTTTCTGAAGAGCAGCTATGAAGCTCAGAGTCTGCTGCTCCTCTGTTGCCACCTCGTCATTGGACCGACTCCACCTCTGACCGTCAGCTAATCCAAAACTGACTGGGACATACGTATGTGGAGCTGAGATTCAAATGCAAAGGTAGAGTCCTGTTAGCTTTATTAGCACAGCTGAACATCTCTGTGTCCTTCATTTTCTGACTAATTAAAGTGTTAAAGGGATAGTTCAACATTTTGGCAAATTGGCCCATTGCCATAATCCCTATAGTCATAGCAGTAGGTTCGTTACCTTTAATTGTCGGTGCAAGCTGTTTTTAGAACGGCGGAGCAGAGCTGTGAGCTGCTCAGAGCTACACTACTGAGGATTTCTTGGTTTCCCTCATCAAACTCATCAAATACACAATCCAACAACTCCACAACGCTCTGGTGGACAAGTTGTGACCTGCACATTCACCACGCTATGAGATAATAACACAACGTTACCACACAGAGTTGTTTTAGAGGGAAATGCAGAGACTGTTGATGAAAAACTGTCCCTGAAGGCAACGTGCATCAGCGGTTTTGCATGAATTTCCATCTAAAACAACTCTGTCTCCTAGCGTTCTGTTATTATCTCATAGCGTGGTGAATGTGCAGCTCACAACTTGTCCACCAGAGCGTTGTGCAGTTGTTGGATTGTGTATTTGATGAGTTTGATGAGGGAAACCAAGAAATCTCACTAGCCTCCGTAGCGTAGCTCTGAGCAGCTGTCTTCCTGTGTTCTCCCGCCTGTTTGATTACCTCATGTGTCTCACCTGTGTCTCGTTTCCTCGTGTATTTGACCTCTGTGTTTCCCATCGTCTCTTGTTGGTTCATTTGTCATTTGTCCTTGTGGTTCCATGGTGTGTTTCCTGTGTCGAGTGCGGTACAATAAAGCCCTTTTTGTTTCTGAGAGTCTGTATTTGGGTTCTGCATTCCTGAAAACCCTGACAAGCTTAACAGGTCCGGTCTGGTCAGAACCAGCAGATATCTCTATAACACTTTTACCAGTAAACATGTTTATTTCTGCTGTAAAGTTAACATGGGAGTCTATGGAGACTGACTCACTGCTGGAGACTCACTCTAGTGGTCAGGAACTGCAGGTTTGTGGCTCCTGCGTGATATTGGCCTCATTGTTGCAGCTTTCTGAAAAATAAATATAAAAATAGCGAACGGTGAATAATCTGAATAATAAAAAGAGTAAAAGAACAAATAGGTAAAAGCTGCTCTTCAGTAGAAGTTAGTTCTCCTGACTCATCATCATAAGTGCTGTTGTTTGAATGGCACCGTTCGGCAGCTCTCTGTTCGAGTGTCATCATGTGAGGCATGAATAGGTTTTTATTTGGTGACAGGTACAGACGGGTGACACATACACAACATATTAGTAATAAAAATAACTAGAAAAATAGTTGTTTGCCAGTGAAGGTCACGGCTTTGTTTTCTCCAGTCCTTTCCTCCAGGTTTCTTTTTTCCTATGACTCAGGCCCTGTTTACACGTACGCGGTTATTTTTAAAAACGGAGACATTAACCATCGTTTGCACCCTTCGTTTAGACGCAAACGGGGAATTCGCCCCTGAAAACAAATCTTTCTAAAAACTCCGGCCAAAGTGGAGATTTTGGAAAACTCTGTTTGCATGTAAACAGAGAAAAACTGAGATTTGGGGAGCCGACGTCAGACCCTGACGTCTAACCGTAACCAAAGACGGAGTAGTGAAGTATCTTTGCCGTGTACCGTAACCATATTATATAACTTAATAAAATAAATAATAATAATGAAATTTAATGTGGACTGATGTGTTCATTGTAAAACATTTATTTATTGATGTGAATGCCCCGAGGCAGCACTGCTCTTCTGTCCAATATACACATGAAGCTTCACTTTTCATTCAAACAAACTAATGCTACTGCCACAATTGTTAGATTTCATCAATGAGACCAACATTTATCTCCTAAAAATAATTTAACCAGCCGGCGGTAAACCTCTAAAAACCTGCGGGTAAGTTAATTAGCGATCGTTGTGTCCCCCGGGATGACGACGGAGTTTGGCCGGCCGAGCAGCTCTGCAGACCGGCTGCTGCCTCTGTGATGTCGCGGTCACTGATCACACAGGTGGAGCTTCACTTCTCCAAAAAACGTTGAAGCAAACTTCTGAACAGCCGTCATTTGGATAAACTGGCCGTATATTTGCATTTGGGATCTTAAAGCAGCAGTAAGCGATCCGGTGGTTTTGGCTAACTTCCTGTCAGCAGATGGAGTTAGCAGTCCCCGCCCTCGTCCCTATATCACCACATTCACGCGCATCCCTTGGCTACACACACAGAGAGGACCGCCCCTTTATGCCGTTCTCTCTCCTCATTGGATAAAGGTTGTAGGATACAAGGAAAGTTTTCTCCTCGGCTTACAGCAGAGCAGAGTGACTGACAGACCCGTGTTTCAGACCAAACACTCTATAGAAGTGATTGCTGTCGGAAGACACAACTATTTAAGACTTTTATTAACACAAATATTCTGCTTACTTCTGCTTTAATTAGCGATCGTTGTGTCCCCCGGGATGACGACGGAGGTTGGCCGGCCGAGCAGCTCTGCAGACTGGCCGCTGCCTCTGTTATGTCGCGGTCACTGCTCACACAGGTGGAGCTTCACTTCTCCGAAAAACGTCGGAGCAAACTTCTGAACAGCCGTCATTTGGATAAACTGACCGTATATTTGGGATCTAAACAGTTACTTTCTCACATGAAAAAATATTAATTTTGTAAATGGAGAGGGTGAAATGTCCGTGAAAATAGCCAGGCACGTGTAAACGTAGTCTCAGTCTGAGTCTCAATATAAAGAGGACATAAAACAAAAAAGGTGTGTGTCCATGCTCGGGTGAAGAGTCAACATTATCATCTCAGTTCTGACGTTTCTTTCTTTCAGCACCGGTGTATAGGTACCAAATGTGTCTGGGCCCGCGACTGGCGATGACGTGGCACATCGTGATTGGTCGTGAGGATTTATAAAAGTTGTAGGTAGACGAAAGTGAGCTATTTATATCTTCTTATGATAACATTAAACATTTACACAACTAACAGTGACGAAAATGATTAAAATACTGTAATTAGCGCGGGCGTTCACGAACATTTGTTTAGCTTTGCCTAATTGCCATTTTCGTGTCAAACTGTTCAGAAGAGATGTGGTTTGTGACAGATGAGTCTAATATTTATTTATATATGGAGCGAAGTGACTAACTTCGCCAACATCCGCGGTAGCATCCAAGTAATTGCATTACGCCACCACGACCAATCACGATGTGCCACGTCATCGCCAGTCGCGGGCCCGGACAAATCTGGCAGCCCAGACACATTTGGTACCTACACCGGCACTCTGACGGCAGGAGGAGAAGAGGAAGAAGAAGAAGCAGCAAATTCTTGTGATAGACAAACGAACACGAGGCCGGACCTCTGTGAGTCCAGAGGGTGACAGGCAGTCCTCCTGCATCATTAACCTACTTTGTTGTGAGGACCCGCTGCCATTGTGAGGTTGTGTTTTTGGCACGCTGTGTTATCAGTAGTGATGGGGAGACTGATTGCAGCTACACAAGAGGGGGGAGGAAATTTCCACAGCCCATCTATCACAGCTCCAGATAAACAGATGGAGGAGTGTCGGCAGTGCGGGCTGCAGCACTCGGCCTCCCCTGCTGTCCATTAAAGCCCCGGATTCACTGGATCAGGCAAAAAGAGTCAAAGAAAAACACTCCAGGCGAGATTCTCTTTGATGTAAAACAGACCTTAATCATCCTTCACAAAGGACAGACCCATCACTATTGATCCACATGTCATACATTCACATATTTCTCCCTTTTTAAGTTTTTTTTTACCAAATTAAATCCTGGTATCTGGAGCTCCTCTCCACAGGAGCCGGTGATTGAAAGGAGCTGGTAATGGATCATAAACCCTGTGAACCTTTTGGGGGGAAAAAACCCAGCGAGCAACGACGATGCAGCCGAACATTAAAAAGCCTAAAAGCCTAAAACAGTCCATTATCGATGTCTTTAACTTGACATTACACTTGGAGGCCTCTAACGGGATGTCGATAAAGCTAACGATTGGTCAATAACGACCCATCACTATGTTTGCTTAGGCAATATGAGAATCTCTTCATTAAGTGGAGCGGTGGACGTGGTTGTGATGTTTCTGATGGTGTTTCACCTACGGACTAAAAACTCTCTCACAGGAGCCGCGGTGATAAGAATGCAGAGCAATTATTCCTCCATAATGGTCAATTTTCCACTTTTGCTATTTATGCATTCAGAGCATGACACAGACAGTGTGTCCTTTGTGTAGCAAGGGGTAAATTAAAGGATGTATGTAGCACATCGGACTTTAATGCAACAGCGGCGTAATTAACATTCAAGAGTGGAGGTCGACTTCGACACCACGACACGGTGACGTTCTGCAAAAACACTTCAGGAAGAAGGAGACTGTGACCGTGTTTCCTGTGCATTTTCAATTTCTGATCATGTATAAAATAAAATAAAGTTCATGCCACTCTACAGAATAAAACTTCAAGCCTCCCTCTTTTTTCTCTGGACTTGATGAAAGCATCATGTGTCAGCAGCTGCAGGATTTGGAGCAGCCTGAACAGACAGTGACTGGATTATTTTGAGATCATTTAGTGAACATTATGCAGAACAAACTCAAAGTGAATTCAGTCCAGCTGTCAGCATGAGCAGCAACAAAAAAAGGGAAAAGGAAATGATCAGAAGTCACTTATTACAGTTATTAATAGAGGTGCAGCTTCCATCCCAGTCACGATTTCTCTGATGGGGTTTGATCGATACCTGCAGCTGCACTGCTTCTCTGACATCACACACAAGAGCAACTTACACACTTCCTGTGGTGGTATAATGATCTGAGGAACTGGTCCCGGCTGCTTTCACACCCGACCACCTCACTTCACTCTGCCCTCTGCTTCACTTCATTACAGCCGGTGTGAAACCCGTCACTTCTGTGGACTCGCCTCTGTTTTCTGCACCTCGAGTCGAGATGAGGAGGAGGAGAGGGGACGGATTTGTTCGGACACGTCTGAACAATAAACAAATTTGAGCAAAAAAAAACACCATGATAACGTGCATGTGTCATCATCACCACAGGAGTGCAGGAATTTATTTCTTTTTCTTCCTGATCGGGGCTGAAAAGAAGCTGCGTGTCAGTTTTATAGTTTCAGGTTCAGGTTGAGCAGCTCCTCGTTAAGCAGCCGGAGTGATTATTAGATATCGGATCAATCAGCCTCTAATTGTCTCTGTTCATGTTCATGAAGCTGCAGCACCGACTTCTAACTCACAGGACTTAGAATAGTACTTTAATTGTGAAATCAATTATATTATATGTATTATACAGTAGTTTTATACACATATTGTGCACACAGCACTTTACATTTTTACCTTCCTCATTTTGTTTCCTTGCATGCAATTTCATTATATTCTAAGATACAGTGATAATAAAGGCATCTTATCTTAACTTAAAATGTAAATATGTAGTTTTAAAATTACACAAAGATATATAATCTGCAAGGTTAAGTATTTAAATATCTTAAGAAGTAATAGAGTTATTATATTATAGATAAGAATTAATTTTCAATTATGTTAAGAGTGCACAGTCTCTTTTTATTGAGTCATGCACTGTTTTTATTCAGCAACGTGATTAAAATAGATATGTGGTGTCTGGTTACTGAAACTCAAAGTGTTTGACTTCTTTTCTTTTTCTTTTCAATCTATTGTGAAATCCTAAGGTTTGTATTTTTATTACTGGAGGTAATAAGTCGGTGATAATAAGTCGTTTGTGATCTTTCCGTGTAGCCAGGAAACAGCCGACTCCCTCACAAACCTCCACACACATTAACACACACACACACACACACACACACACACACACACACTCAGCCTCTGATTGTTGTTAGTGTGTCCGTGGTGAACAACACGCTGGGGGAGGACAAGCTGCTGAGACGGAGCCATAATAAGCAACAACTGGTCCTGCAACTCCAACATCCAACATCCAACATCCAACGCTCATCACTGCATGTGTGTGTGTGTGTGTGTGTGTGTGTGTGCGCCGAGATGAATCACGCCAGCAGCCAGTGACTCACCTCACACCAGCGGGGACAATAACAGAGTATTACAGTTAAGATAATAACATCTTATCACTCTTTTAAAAGTTAATTTCTTCTGGAGTCTGAATCATCTGCTCTGCAGTAACGACGATGGGGAGTTCAGTTCTTCACAGTCTTTTTTTTTTATCCCTCTGGAACTTTCTTTCAGGAAGTTTGAGCACAACAGACGAGAAGAAGACAAGAAAAAAAAAGAAAAAAAGCAGTCGAATTCAGGCGTGAAAAGGTTAACCAGAGCACTTAGCATTCTGGGAAGCTGCAGCCTGAACCAGCCAGTCAATGGCAATGTGAGGACATCAATAAGCCATCTCCAGCAGCATCGGGTTAGGCTGCTGGATTGATCATTGTTATCCTGATGGCCATGTGCCATTGGCACTAAAAGGCCGATCCATTGGAGGAGAGAAGTGAATTTCAGGTGCAATCGTCCCGAGCTGTCTGTCTGTCTGTCTGTCTGCATTCACAGTGGGTGGGATAATGTACTTCCCACAATAATCATCCACTTGTTTTGTCTCTCGTCGTCGTCGACTCGTCGGCCTCTGAGAACGAGAGCGAGAGCGAGGACGAGCAGCAGCGGCGGTCTGACCCTCCAGCTGTGATGATAATGTTCCCGAGTGCTGAAACGCTTCTCCTTCTTCTGCTAATGACCTTTGGATCCCAACACATGCTAAACACAAACTAATGGCCTCGGTTCATACATAAAGCATCAAAGCGTTTTATCTCTCCGGGTAAACGACCACCTGAATAATGTGCTGGTTTCATAACGTCAGACAAACAGTCCAGTGGATTCAGAGGAGACAGAGAGAGACAGAGAGATTAAAACGAAGCTGAACACACAGTCAGACAAAAAGTCAAATAATAATTATCATTATTAATTGTAAAATTGTAAAAGAATGATTGTTGTGTTGCATAAATGGCTAATAATTGGAAAAAGCATCGCAAAGATTTGAAAAGTAATTACACAGTTATTGTTAGAATAACTGTGTAATTATTCTACTTACAGCAAACACACACACGCACACACACACACACACACACACACACACACACACACACACATGGTGCTGTAGCTGTAGCTCCTGTTGAGACTGAAGTGTTTTGTTTATTTGTTGGCTTTTTATAGTTAATGATGAACTTGTGTTGGTGCCGTTGGTGAGAACACCACAACACACTGTGCTGGACGAACAAACATGGTCAGCCATGTTTTTACTGACGATATAGATGTTGTTCTTTGAAAGAATTCAACCAAACGCTGGTTGATTTAGATTTTTATCTATGATGTGAGTTAAAGAGGAACTATGCAGGATTTTTAACTTAACTCTGCAACATTTGTACCTTAATTATCCAGCTCCAGAGACTACACAGATATACACATGGTAACATGGTAGATGATAAATAACCTTATCCACCGCTCCATGGATTGAGTTCTCACCGGCTTCGTTGTTGAAAACAATGCACATGGAGGAGAGAAGGGTTACAGACACAGATTTGCATAGCTCCCTAGAATAAAAGTTCAGTAGGTGTTTGAATTTGCTGCTGAACTGTTTTATTTTATTTTATTTTATTTGGATCCCCATTAGCTGATGTAGTTTACATCAACTATTCTTCCTGGGGACCGATCAGTGTAACAATAAAAAATAATAGGATAAAAATAAAAATACAATTCAGAAATACACAATCAAAACATAACATAACACATAAGAGATTTACATAGACAACAAACAGTATGTAAAAGTAACAGCATATAGCCAATAATCTAAACAAACACCTAATCAGATACTGTATAGAGACGCATTTTGTGGGGAATCATCACACATATACAGTGTCAAAACACACACTCAGATACAGTGACACACACAGGAAATAAATCATTTATGGGTACACTACAACCAGTGCTTTAAGTGGGCCGGTACTCACCGGTACGGAGTACCGGCACTTCTAGATTTTAACCCCCGGCGTACCGGGACTTTTTACGGCGTACCGGGGAGTACCGGGAGTCTGGACATACTCTGTCCTGTTCTCATTCTCTCTGACCGATTTGTGATAGTGATGCCTCTTTCACCCTGAGCGCCACGGTTCTGTTGCCCTGTTCTCCGCTGCTCCTCTGTCTCTCACTGAGGGGCGGGGCTGCCGCGCTGTCCGCTCTCTCATCCATGACTCTCTCACATGCACATACGGAGCGCACGCCGCTGCCTCGTCATAGTATAACTCCATGTGTCCAGACGAGATGTGAATGTGGAGCGACTAAAACCTTCGTGAGTTACAGTGTAAAGCCATTTACATGACTTTCCAGTGGTAGCCTACCAATAAGTAGCCTTCCACTTACTGTATTCAACATGCTTAAATGTGAGTCATATTTCCCAAAATGCTTAACACTACTCGTTAACAAGAGCAGAGTAAAATGAAAGCTCTTACTGAGAAACACTGTGAAACTGTTGCTGTCAGCTTGTTAGAACAATGACAGCTGTCTGTGGAGGCTGTTTATTTGGCCACAAATCACAAAAACTTCTTGATTTTAGTGAAAATTTTAATTTGGCAATAATTTAGGACAGCAATTAGGGAAGGATAGAGATACTTTATGAAGTGGGTAAACTTAAAATAACAAATACTGATTCATTTGTCGTCATACATTATTCACAGATGGATTTTAACAAGAAAATACTTTTTAAAAATCTTTCTGGAAAGTTCAATTGAACGTTTTTCTTTTTTTAATCAACATCATATTTGAATGTAAAGTAGCCTGTCACTTAATGATGTGCTGGTATCGACCGCCCACCGCCTAATTTACCAGCCAACAGCTGAAAAGGGGAGTACCGGCACTTATTTTTTCCCACTTAAAGCACTGACTACAACCTTTTGTGAGCTGCCATTAGGTGTTTATTCACCTGTTTTTTGAAACTGACTGTAGGCTACCGTTTGTTGTTTGAAGTTTGTTTTTGCTTTTGGAACACAGTATTTACCACTAATTGTTCCCATCTTTATTTTTTTTTACCCCTTTCATGAAAGGTTTCCAGATCTAAACTCAGAGACTCGATGATTTCAGATGTTCTTCACTCAGAACATTTACAAGACGTTCTGTTGGTCCGACTGACTCAGCCTGATGATGCAGTTTGAAGTTGAGTAGAGCCGTGCCGTGCTCTACTCTTGCTTGTAGCTTGTTTGTGGATTGTTTGGTCTGAGCTGAGGCCGATAAATGACCCAGTCCAGTTGTAACTGTTGCATGTAAACACAGTGATCGTTAGCTCGCTGCTGCGTTGGTATTGGACTTAAAGCATGAGCGATGATGAAGTATTATGTGGTTTAAATGTTAAGTGGATGAACAGAGAGATGATTCTGAAGGTTGAAATGTGGAAACGCTGGACACTGGTGGTGGAGGTGGTGAGATCACAGCTGCAGCTGGAGGAAACATCTGGATCTTTCTGAAGACAGAGACAGTGAGATGTTTAAAGAGCAGCAACGTGGTCAGAGAGTAAATACTAAGTGTAAAACACACACACTCTTTTATATTAAATCTGTCGCCTGCACAAGAGAAGTCACGACTTTTATCTCTGACTACACGACTATCTTGCTCCTCTGTTCATGCAGTTGCAGAGGTGCATTGTGGGAGATCCGGCTGCTTCAGTTCCTTGACCCCAGCTGACTCCTGATCAGCTTTAGAGAGCGCGTGACGCAGCATTTGAATCCACCTGTTGTCACATTTGGAGCAGTGACCTCCCTCATCGCCCACCTTCCTCTCCTCATTATTCACTCTTTCTCTTTCTTTCCTTTGTATCTTTTTAATCCGGAAACCTTGAACTGGATTTTTTATTTAGTTTTTTATGATTTAAAGGAGGAATACCAAGTTTTATCCTTGACAAATAGATTTTACTAGTGAGCGACTCCAACCTGAGCTTTAAAGATAAAAAACCCAGTTCCACACACACGTCTTAATCTTCAGTCACGAATCGAGCTGAACCGGTTCTCCAGACTCTCCAATATCAAATACCACTCGCTTAATTTCAACAGAATAGTTATGTCATATTTTAATTGGGCCCAAAAATAATTACGTTCCAATTTTATGCTGCTGTAACATTTGCAGATCCATGCCCATTAAACCTCTGCACCGCTTCATTACTGGAAGGTGAAACCTTGAACAATTAATGGCTTTAGCCCGAGCTGAGGTACAACCATAAAGCAATGTAATCATAAAATGTGTCAAAAATCTGTTTTGTGCTTTATTAGCCTTTGAAGAGGGATTTCTGAGTACATCCAATTATGTCGGGACGCGCCACCAAATGTCAGCGAGTGTTTCGCAAAGACCAGCGCTTCATAGGAATATAAAGGCTGCGATGAGTCTTTGCCGCCCATCGTGATAACGCACTGATGGAGGATGCACAAGGAGCTGGAGTAGTGTGTGTGTGTGTGTGTGTGTGTGTGTGTGTTTCACTCTGATGATCCCTAATGAGAAGTAAATGAACACTTGTAATGTCGCATGACGTGAGTGAATACTTTGTGAAAACACAAAATTACAGGAGCAGCTCTGAAAAGAAAGGAAGGTGTTTGCTTCCTACATTTTTAATCTGTAAAAAAAAAGAAAAAGAAAACAGCGTCCTTTTCTTTGGCGAAATATTATTTATTTTCTTTTGCTGCGCGTTATAAATGAGTGTGTGAACAATGGTTTTAATGGGTTTTTCATTTCAGAACCTCCAGGCAATAAATCAGCAGCTGTGAAACACTGGAGCGTTTTGATTTCCACTGAATCCTGTGTGATCTGTGTTAATTGAAATGACACAAAACTCAACGTAATCAGAATTTACAGCCCATAATACCTCTGTTAAAGTTTGGCTTTAAGTGCAGCAGCAGATTATTCATAAAAAAACTATATTTATATTCAACTTTTCTTAAGCGTGTGCAGGAAAACAGAAGGATTATTCATGTTTTTGTTTTTTCCTCCTCTGGTACTTTTCTTAACTAAACCTGGTCAATGAGGACGATTAACATTCTCCACACGCTCACGTCCTTTCATCATGATGTGTCAGGTATTAGCCATGGCCGCTAATCCATATCTGCTCGCCGGGAACAAAAGCAAGATTTATGCAATGTGTTGTTGTTGTGTGTTTTTTTTTTTTTTTTTTTTTTTACAAATGAGCTCAGTATTATTTGTTTTGTGAAGCCCAGAGCTGAAATTCATTAAGAGTCTCTTCTCCTTGCATTCGATTAAAGACCACACATGGGAAGGGAGGAGTGTGTGTGTGTGTGTGTGTGTGTTGTTTCTTTAAGTTCATTTCTTTCTCATCGTACTTTCATGCTAACAGCTGAAGGCACCTTCGTCATGAGATCTGAGATGTGGCAGCTGAACAGTGAATAGATTCAATATAACATCAAACAATGTGGGAATTTAAAAGCATGATAGGTGAAGAAAAAGATAATCAATCAATCAAACTTTATTTATATTCTATTTTTTATGCAGTAAAAATGCAAAACAAAGTGCTTTCTATGATAAAAACCCTATCCAGCTGAGTTTGCAGCAGCTCTATAGTAGAGCATTACATTGGTCGGTTCTGCCAATAATAAAGTGGGTGCACTCTGGCAATGTTTTTCAGATTATAAAATGGTGTTTTTGGTTATGTTTCTAAAGACGACTCCTAAGTAATTTTTATCTCCTAACATGGGTTTGGTGCCAGTGATTGCCGTTTCCAACAGGGTTCCTCTCTCACAGCTTCAGAGCAGAAAACTAAAACTTTTTTGTCCTGGTTGAGCTGTAAAATAAAATTCTCTGCCATCCATAATGTGATATCTAAAATACAGTTTAAAATGGGCATCGATTGGACCTGGGGCATCAGGAGACACTGCAACATACAATTGTGTGTCGTCAGTGTAATGTTGTTGTGCATGCAATGTTGTAGTTCGTCCAGAAGGAGGCGCTCCTCAGTTATTATTGTGTTGGTTAAGCCGGAAGAGGACGAAATAAGGTTCAGAAAAAAGACGGATAGCATGGGAGTGTAACACGGGTTTTGCATAAGAGTTACGCTGTATTCTTGTGTTTTGAAAAGCTAACTAAAAGTGTGTAAGAGTCACGAAGTGCATCGGAGTCTTCTTTCTAAAACTTTACAGTCAGGGTAGCATTGCCTCCTGATGGCGTTTGTGAGCAGTTTTTTTTTATTGGGGTGCGGTTTCTAAAGGTTTATTCATCATGTTTGATCTTCACCTGCTGCCTCGGTGTCACAATGAGCTGCAGCTGAACTTCTCTGGGGTTTTGGGCTCTTGAATATTACTGTATGGCGACCTGAGAGTCAGGAGCAGCTTCAACATGCAGATGGATAAAGCACTCTTTAACTCATTGAGTGCCAGCCCTTTTATAAAATGGTCAGTGCCGTGTGCCAGCGTTTCAGGGCATTTTGAGTAATATTTCAAGACCCAGAGAATATTTTGTACTATGACTCTGAAAACATCGAACAGCTCAAAGGAAAGAGGAGACTCTCTATTTAACTAGGGAAAAAAACATTTGTTTGTACCTTGTTCCATTCTTGATTTATCTTAAGTTGAATAGAGCCTGGTTGTACGACAAGTACGAGCAGTTGCTGCCCCTTCAGCCTCTCACTGGGACTGATGAACAGCGGTGAGGAGTCGGCTTGAAACCGATCAGCGACTTCAGGAAGATGGAGGAAGAACCATATCAGCCAGGACGTCGTACAGTATGACTGTCAAGCAGGCGGAGAGTCACAGCAGCAGCAGCTTTACCTCCTGACGACTCCCTCCTATGGATCCATGCTGTGGCAGTTGTGTTGTTGTGTTGTTGTGTTGTGTAGCAGCTGCACTGACAGGAACCTGCACAGAATCACATCAGCTGAGAAAAGCATCCGAGGACCGAGGACATCCACAGACGTCAGGCCACACACGTAATTAAAGACACACAACATCCAGTCAAACACCTTCTCACTCTGCTGCTGTTACAAGCTGCACCCACACACACACACACACACACACACACACACACACACACACACACACACACACACAGCCCAACAGCTTTTAGCAGAGTGTCAACTGAACTGAAGTCTTAAAATATTTGAGGCCTCGGTCTGTGCAACAGCATCCCGGTTAGAAGTGTAATAAAGCACAAACAACTGGTGCACAGATTTGTTGCATACTGTAGCTGTGCAATGACAAATAAAAATGAAATAAAAGGCATTCTATTGTATCTCTAATGGTCTTTTTGAGATCTCAGGGTGGATTCACACAGACTGGTGCAGACCACAGCTGAGCACCAGGAGCAGAAATGTTACCATTGACGACTGATCGTGGTGCTGTACATCATGTTTACATAACTACCGACTGTTGAAATGAAACTCTGAGAATTAACGCTAAACTTTGACAATAAAGACACAAGTATGCAGGTTATTTGTAGCACTGATCATTTCCTTTTATATCATTTGTATTTACCTCTCTCTGCAAATAACAGAGTTTGAGAATGAATTGCGGCCGCGCGGGAGCAAACTACGGGAGCCTTTTTAGCTCAAACATGTGGCGTACATGGGGGGCGACCGCCATTCCGACGGTCTGCCAGTCTGAAAATTCCCGAAGGTCCGTCATTTCGAACTTATTATGGAACTCTGAGCCCAGGAGAAAACATTTATCGTATCCTACAGTTTTTATCCAATGAGGAGAGAGAACGGCATGCAGGGCTGTGTGTGCAGCCAAGGGACGCCGTGAATGTGGCGACGTAGGGACGAGGACTGTTATGGTGCGTTCAAGGAAACTCGTATTTTTCCGACCGTGAAGTGGTACCAGTTCGATCTGGTACGAGTTCACCGGTCAGAAGTTACGAGTGGCCGTTATAGTGACTTTCACCGGTAAAACAGGTCGGAAAAACACGAGTGGGTTGCCTGAAACGCTACAAAGTCGTAAGTTGTGACTTGAAGCTGTAATTTACGATTTCAAAAGCCTGCCTGGAACGCAGCATTAGCGAAAACGACCGGACCACTTACTTCTGCTTTAAGGGTCGGCATTCCGACAAATTAAAGTAAACGTTTGGAGTGGCGGCCCTTCGGAATGGCACCCTGGAACCGCGTACATCAGTCAGTTGATGCGGACCGAGGTGCAGCCGCATTCACACGACAAACGGACCGCACCAGAGTTTGCAGCGCTGTATTGGTGCAATCCAAGCCCGATGGTTGTGTTCACACCGACCCACCCATACCGCACTCTGGCCCAAAGTTCAACTGGGTCGACCTAAACACCTGCATGTGTGAAAGAACCTTTAAACTCATACTTACGTAATATTAAAGCAGAAGTAAGTGGAATGTTTGTGTTAATATTAGGGGTGTAACGGTACACAAAAGTCACGGTTCGGTACGTACCTCGGTTCAGGGGTCACGGTTCGGTACGGTTTCGGTACAACAGACACTAATTGAATGTAAAACTAAAATCTGTCTTGTGTTATAAAAGTTAAAAGAAAAAAGAATACAAAATAAAACAAGTGCATTAGGAGTGTTATAATGCCATTCATTCATTATAGAGGGAAAAAAACGTGCACTTGACAACTGGCAACTATTATTCGAATTATTAAATTATTATTATTATTAAAAAATATTATTAAAAAAACAAAACAATAAACTGACATCAATGTTGGTTTACACAGTTAAATTAGACTAGCAGTTACTTTGGTGATGTTTCTGGTCCTGCCTGTGTTCATAAAACATATTAGGCAGCTACACGCACATCCCCCAAAAAACTGAAGACTAGGTGCTGGACCACCAAGAAAGACACAGGTAAGGAAAAAAGGAGATCACACACTAGTTAAAAGCTATGTCACTCACACGTTTCAGGCATCAGCCCTTCATCAGACAAAATGTGTCTGATTATATATAGTGTGCGGTCTCCTTTTCTCCTCACCCGTCTGTGTTCATGTCAAGAGGCTTAAAAGCAGCAGATAAGTTGTTGCACACAACTTGTCTTTTTACTTGCACCAGTGATTGACATATCGGGTTGAACATGCGCTACGTGTTTGATACGTTTCTAGCGACTCACCGCGCATCCGTGAAACATCGCCGACGGACTTTGACCGGTGGACCAGTCGCGCGAGCCGCCGCCGCCGCCGCCGCCGCCGTTTGTTTCATTGAGAAGCCACAGTGACATGAATGAAGCAGACAGCTCTCCTCCTCTAACTTCACTCTCTCATCACTTCTCTTCTTCGTCTGCTATGACGGCTGCAGGCAGCTTCGAGGCTCATTACCGCCACCTGGATTCGAGTGAGGACTCGACTTTTTTTTTTTTTTTTTTTTTTTTAATATTCATTCAGACGTATTCGTCGTGTGACTGTGTGCACCGAACCGTGACCCCCGTACCGTGACGGCACGGGACGAATACATATACCGTTACACCCCTAGTTAATATAAGTCTTAAATAGTTGTATCTTCCGACAGCAATCACTTCTATAGAGTGTTTGGTCTGAAACACGGGTCTGTCAGTCACTCTGCTCTGCTGTAAGCCGAGGAGAAAACTTTCCTTGTATCCTACAACCTTTATCCAATGAGGAGAGAGAACGGTATAAAGGGGCGGTCCTCTCTGTGTGTGCAGCCAAGGGATGCGCGTGAATGTGGTGACGTAGGGACGAGGGCGGGGACTGCTAACTCCATCTGCTGACAGGAAGTTAGACAAAACCACCGGATCGCTTACTTCTGCTTTAAGGTCCACTTAAATGTTGAATATCCTCTGACTTAGTCACCGAAATAAACAGCTGAAGCCTCCTCTTAGCTAAAATCTCTGAGTTTAGGTTAAGTTGATGTAAATACAACATTCAGGTGAACTGCGATCACCATTAAAGCAGAAACACAGCAGTTTGCTAAAGGAAAGAGTGAACTGCAGCCTCACAATAAGTTTAAAAAACAACGCAACCACTGATCAAATGGTCTGGTGTTTTAAAACCCACTTACAGCTGCTAATTGTTGCATTAAAAGTTGTATTATGTACATGATAATGAAGTAGTAACATGTAAATGACACATTGCTTCAGTTGAGGGTCTAGACACGATGGGTATAAAACTGATTAACCCAACTGATGCTCTGTAACGTTGACATGGCAACAGTTTCCTGTTCCCACGTCCAGTTAACATGGAGGGAAAAACAATGATCTCTTTCCAAAAACGCAGCCTCCAGTGATAATTCATTATGACTCACAAGGTTGCAATTCTGCTGACTGACTTTACTTTGGACGGCGAAGACGACGACACATCCACTGTGTGATGAGTCAACAGACACGGAGCCAATAATAATCTTGTAGAAAGAAACCTGCATTAGTCACAGCCAGGGTACCACGCTCATTTCTGACTTTTTCTTTTTTTCTTTTCTCTCCAAGAAATAAAGGAAAAGATCTTTTGTTAAAAAAAGATGAAAAACGACCGGCACAACTTTCAGAACCAGAGGAAAAGATGTTTCTGCTCCGGCCTGATTGGCCTCTAGCCGACCGCCTCTCCTCCTCCTCCTCCTCCTCCTCCTCCTCCTCCTCCTCCTCCCGCTCCCCGATCGCTCCCATCTCTCTCGCTGCTGGACACTTTACAGTCGGCCATAAACAATAAGCAGAGAGCCTGTCATTGTGCCCACCAATGCAGCACCAGCCGTCTCTGGGGGTCATCTAATTAATGCAGGGGATTATTGCCGGGTCCCTGGGCCGAGGCTGGGCCCCGCTGTCTCTGAATAGGGTTATTATGGGAGGTAATGAACAGGGTGAGCAATGAGTTTTGGGCTGACTTGGCAAGGGGCTGCCTCAAATGTCAAAGCCACAATGTAATCATCACTTTTGTTTGAGGCACTGGGGGATGCACTTTATTTGTTTTTGTGTAACTAGCAGTGTGGAAACGGCATCGATGGAGTCGTGAATAGATCCGACGGCCGGGAAGCTGCTGCGGCTAAAACAGAAAAAAAAAGAGAAGAAGATCCCTCCACGCCGACGATGCTATAATGTTTAAAGGGTCAACGCGGGCACACAGTGATGAGTCATAGTGTCTGCAGAGGCCGCAGCTATGGTTTTAGTTTTTAGAGATAAAATATCATTTAATCATTTTCATCACTGAACGCTCAATTTTCAGTCTTTTGTTGAAATGTATGGAAGATCAAGAGCGCCAAATCTAAAATAACGAAAAGAAATAAGCAATAGGAAAGATGCTCGTTTTTAACAACACAATAACACTGGTTTGTGTTGTGACTCATTCTGTTCACCTTTATTTACCATCTTAATTAAATGTTTTTCTGCATTTTTATACATTCTGTAAAGTTTTTAACGAAAATGTCAACGTAAACGCAATCCCATAATATTCTGTAGCCTTTTTTCAGTGGGTTTTTAGTAGGCCTACCACTAATTGCATGAATTTATAAATCAAATCAAATCAAATCAATAAAAACAAAAACAGGACTAAGTGGGTGATAAACAAGGGGGCAGTTGTCGGTCTGAGAAGTGAAGCTCACTTCCGCGTTCAACAAACTGCAATCCTCTCGGCTTCCTCTGGGGGCTGGTGTCAGAAGGGAGCATCCTCCATAGACCCCCATGTTAAAATATCACCCACTTTACATCCTCAATAAACATGATCAAAGCCTGGTGTCAGAACGTTTTTTGGTCTCAATCGATAGTTTCTACCCCACACACCGTTTTACTGTTATTAGGTTAAAACTCTGGCCAATTAGGGTGCGGAAACGTTGAGTGACAGGTCTGTGGACAGCTGCATCGAGGCCAGTGGGCGGGTTCTCGGCCTGCCGCTGTTCAGGCCGCCATATTGGAGTCACAAAAACGACTCCCCAAAACCAATGGGTGACGTCACGGATGCTACGTCCATGTTTTTTACAGTCTATGGTGATAAACAGTGTAATGTAGGCGGCCATCTTGGATTGCTAGCTTGATGTTGCTGAAGTTCTTTCAGGTTTCTGAGTTTACATTTCAACTTCAGGAGTTTTTTTTTTGTCTGATGATGATGGCAGTGACTGGAAACTTGGAAAATCCAATTTATGAGTTTTAATCATTGACTCAGCTACGTCGCCCCCTGCTGGACAACATTAATAAGCGTTAAAATTAACGGTGTCACAGTTTATTGAAATGACACAAAAGTTTATAGTGTCAGTCAGTATAAAAAAGGAAATGTTCAAATACATTTGTATGCCACTTTTATCTTTAATTTAGATTAAGAAACAGATTTAGTTATTTTAAAGAAACAAGAACTTTTTCCCAGCCGGCTGAAGAATAAATTCAACACTAACGCATGCATATAAAATAATTAGCATGCTACCTTACTTTACATTACTAAGCAACAGAGCCTTTGAACATCTGTTAACATCTGTCGCTGAGCTCCGTTCCTTTAACATTTTTGACTGGATGTGTGGGAGTCGGACGGGACACGACACCACACAGACCTGGGTTCAGGCCCAGTCGACTCGTGGCGTCTGCGAGCTGCTTCCACTCGTCAGCTCATCAAACACACACACACAAAAATAAAAATGTTGTTTTTTTTTCAAGTGGGAAGCCAGTGAGGGATCGGGGGGTCGTGACTCTGCTCTGGTAACTCCTGCTGGTAGGTCAGGGACCTCTTTGTGCATGTACTATGGCCTGCCTGATAGTCCTGGTGGGAAGGTGAAATGAGGCAGATGGTGACTCATTGTGTATTAGAGGAAGCACATGCCTCTCTACAGCGTCTGAAACAAGAGACTCAGTGCTCAGCAATCAAGCACTGCAGTGCAGGGGAAGTGCTTTATCCATGAATGGCAGAAAAAAAAGGAAAGGGGGGGGTGAGCTGTAATGATTTTTCAAATATCATGTTTTCTAGAGCTTGTTGGATTATCAAAGAGTGTTTGAACCCTCTCTCTCTCTCTCTCACGCGGCACTTCTCTGATGCTGCAGTCGGTCTGACACATCAACACGATCACCCACTTTATGTCCTGAGTGGCCAGGTGAGAGGATGTGCAAATGCAACACAGTGATTTTCAAAGCTTTTTTTTTTTTGAATAGCAGCACATTTTTGATTTGCAAACACATGAATCTCCCGGCAGCATGAATGTTTGCACCCGTTTGCACGGTTCACTGCAGGAACACACTTGATTTCTGGAGAGATGAGGCAGCGGAGTGACAGGCAGATTTTTGGGCGGTTTTTAAGGTGTAAAAGTTATCAAGTCTTTGAATAAATGTGGTGTGAGTCATCTTTAGTTTTACAGTCTGTTCCTTGTACATGCATATTACACATTATTTTTTTAATAAGCCCTGAGGAACGATTTAAATTCAAACTATTTAATCATTTCCTACAAGAAACAACTGACTTTATGCAACCAGATGCTTAATTTATGCAGAAAACAACTCGGCTCATTATTAACACATGGTGCGTGGCCATATGTGCCTTAACTTACATCACAACTGCATCAAGAAACGATAGGAAAACAATAGATGTGAGGACGGTCACGGTGTGAATCAGCTGTTAATCGGACGGTTTCCAGAGATCTGTGTTTGAACAACATCTGAGTCTTTTTTTTTCTCCTCTGCCACTGTGAACGCGCGCTGGGTTTGGCAGCAGCCATGTGACTCCTCAAAGCGCTGTGACTCGTGGTTTAGGGCGCTGCCCCGGGCGCCTCGAGGTCTCGGCTTAAACTGCAGAGCAGGAAAATCAGCGTCACACAGAGAGAAACACAGAAGTGCCTGGAGAGGCGTATACACAATCCCCACTGAGTGCAGTTTACTTTAACTACACACACCCCCATGCAGAATTATCAATTTTTATCTCCCATTATTACCCATTTCTTTTAACAAGAGCTGTGTGTTTAGAGTAGAAGAGGCCGGCTGTGTTCGCCCAGATGTGATACATCCATTCACTTCCAATTAGAGACAAAGCAGCAACTTGTGTTTCTCCTCTGCAGTTTAAACTGTTCCCAGACCAGTTAGTAGGATAGATGTAGCGTGGGGGCGTGGCCTGAGGTCAGCTGCACCAGGTGTCTAGAAGCTTCCAGGAAAAGGAATCTTGGAAACTTGGATGAACTTCAGTAACCCCCCGAACTCTCAATCCAAGATGGCCGCTCCGTGCATCAACAGTGAGTTGAGAAACACTGAAGATCACACATCACATTGTTTATCAACTACTTAGTCATTAAATTAGTCGTAATGACAGTGTTGTGCAACTTCTACCTGTAGCTAAACATGATGTCATGTTGCTTTAGGTGATAACGGTTTTAATCATAATAAGATTGAATGCAAAAATGTGATGAAGGAAAAATATAAGTTAAAATGTAAGCTAAAAGTTTGCTGCTGGCTGCAACACAAATTACCCTCTGGGGACAATAAAGATATCTTGAATCTTGGAAAAGAGTGGTTAAAAAAGTGGTAATTCATTGTTTTTTATAGTTTTGATTTTAAAATGCCATTGCTCTTGACTTTCAGATAAAGGATCCATGCAAGAAATAAAAAGGATAAAAAAGACTATTTATTTGTTATTTGTGTTTAAAATGTTTTATGTACCAAATACACTTTAAGTTATATTCTGAAGCCTTAACACGTTTCCTTTGAACTAAAACACAAGTTTGTTAATATCTGTAATTGATTATTGATGTCTCTTCCTAACAGTGAACTTGACAGAAGCTGCATTGTGTCTGTGTTGTCCTTTCTGTGGTACAAAAGAGCTCGTTACAACTTTGTAACTGGAACGCTGTCGACTCAACGTCATTCTCAGCTCTGACTTCAGACTGGACGGGTTGAACGGCGCCATGAACACCATGAATTAACCAAACTAACATGTTGTATTTTGGAGCTACAGTCTTAGTGTGTATTTATCCCGTGTTGCATCTCTGCTGCCCACACTGAGGCTGGAGACTCATCTCTGTCTCACAGGAAGTCGACCTCTGACCTCCTGGTTTCTTTAGTTTCTTCTCTGCTCTGGGTCCGACGGCTTTGGCCCGACTCCAAAGTCTCCAAATATTATAATTCTTGTTTTTTTCAATGAAAATGATTGAATCATCGAACTACAGTATACGAGAACCACGTTCCCTTCTTGTGTCGTACAAACATCTGGTCCACATTCATTTCAGAGAAACTTTCTTTTGCTTAAAAATACAAACAAAAACAAAACACATTGTCCTTTTCCATCTCCCCGTGGTTTCCGTCCTTTAAAAGCAGGAAATTGCCCCGGCTAACAAAAGGACGACTCAACTCTGACGTCAACAAGCTATTGTTGTGGTGCGTCGTTAGCCACTTAGCTCAACCCTTCACTTTACAGTGGAAGAGCAGCTGACTGATGCTGAGGAAGCTGAAACACTCCCCCAACCTGTTGGCTGCTGGGGGAGGAGGAGGAGGAGGAGGAGGAGGTGGAGGAGGAAGAGGAGGTGGAGGAGGAAAGAGGAGGAAGAGGAGGAGGAAGAGGAGGAGGAGGAAGAGGAGGAGGAGGAGGAGGAAGAGGAAGAGGAGGAGGAGGAAAGAGGAAGAAGAGGAGGAAGAGGAGGAGGAAAGAGGAAGAGGAGGAGGAGGAAGAAGAGGAAGAGGAGGAAGAGGAAGAGGAGGAGGAGGAGGAAAGAGGAAGAGGAGGAAGAGGAAGAGGAAGAGGAGGAGGAGGAAAGAGGAAGAGGAGGTGGAGGAGGAGGAGGGAGAAAGAGGAGGAGGAGGAGGAGGTGGAGGAAAGAGGAGGAAGAGGAGGAGGAAGAGGAGGAGGAGGAGGTGGAGGAGGAGGAGGTGGAGGAAAGAGGAAGAAAAGGAGGAAGAGGAGGAGGAGGAGGAGGAAAGAGGAAGAAGAGGAGGAGGAAGAGAAGGAAGAGGAGGAAGAAAAGGAGGAGGAAGAGAAGGAAGAGGAGGAAGAAAAGGAGGAGGAAGAGAAGGAAGAGGAGGAAGAAAAGGAGGAGGAGGAGGAAGAGGAAGAGGAGGAGGAGGAGGAAGTCGGGGTCCCGGAAAAAATGTAGATTGCCATATTGACGTTGTCCGCCTCGGTGTGGAGATGAGATGACACATTATGTAAATGGCGTCGTCGCCGTGTCAACCGGTAACGGTAACACCACGGCGACGGACGACCGACAAGACGGAGCGACACAGTCAAGATTTTTATATTTACCAGAGAGAAATGAGTTTCCTGCTCGTCCATCACTGGTCCTGATTGTATTTTGTGTGTGTATGTGTGTGTTTTCTATATGTGTGTGTGTGTGTAGGAGGGAATTTAGTTTCACTGTAAAAAAACAAAAAAACATCTTTCAATTGTTTTTTTTGCAGTTTCCCCAAATAAAGTTACAGGATTTTTCTGTAGCTGTAACTTCGACACAAAAACATTTCAAAATTTCATTCACTGACCTTAGCAGTGTTTCAAATATCGGAGCAGACCCTGAACGCACCACGAGGCCAAGTGTTTGAGCTTTTAATGCAGATACAGGACAGGATCAGTGTTTAGGCAAAAAAATATTCACTGAATCTCAGAGTGAATTTATATATATATATATATATATATATATATATATAAAATGTCCTGAAATACAAAACAACATTATAATCACACATCTGTTGTTGCATAAGTTAAATATATTGTTGCTCCGGGGGAAATTTGCATATTTTATCACATCCATGTGAGTGTGTTTGTGCATGTACATGATTATCATATCAGCTATTTGCCACATGCATAAATAACTTTAGATTTATAGATGTATTTGTGTCAAGTACAGATTTTAGATTATAATATTTACACTGACCATAGCAAGAAACATAGTAAAGCTGCTCTCCAGGTTTTCATTTTTTTATTTTTTTTACACCGTATAACAAGGTAAAGCAAAACAAAGCAAAGTAAAGAAGTCGACATGAAGACTTCCACAAAAAAAAAGTGCAGCTGTTGTTTTTTGGTGTCGATGCCACAGCTGCTTAGAGATGCCTGTGTGTTCCTCCTGATGCAAATCTGCTCTGCAAGTCCCAAAAAGAAAAGAAACTCAGTCAGAAGACCTGATCAGCTCTCAGATATCAAGAGTGACAATGTAAATGCTAAACAGCTCCAGCGACTTCCCACACAATATTGCTCCTGTCAACATGACCCCCATTTACAGCTGCTGTTCACATCCACCTGCATCTGCACAACTGATCTCGCATGTTAATATACAGAAGTGCAAGTGCAAACAGTTGCTGCTGACACGGGGACGGATCTACAGGATGATATATTATAGACTTCTTTTTTCAAGAAGGCCCTGAGGCCGTTATTTAAAGTTTATGTGAATGTGGCATACCAGGGTTTATATTCAAAAATTACATGTTTATGGCGTTTCATAGATAGATAGAATGCTTTTATTGTCCCATAGGGAAATTAATCTATTAACTAATCTCATTAATCACTCATATTGAAGCTGTTATACACTTTTAAAACTCGTCTTAAAACCCATTTTTATTCCTTGGCTTTCAACCCAACATGAGACTCTGTTTTTGTTTTAGTGTTTTATTGTTTTAACATTGTAATTGTTCTACTGTTTTTATGTTTTTTATGTCTTACTTTCTATTTTTATTCATGTACAGCACTTTGTTCCAGCCGTGACTGTTTTTAAATCCCTCTATGAATAAAGTTGAGTTGAGTTATAATTCTAATTTTTGATCTGCACTCAATGTGATTCTTTTTATTCTATAGCCTATAATCTGAGCAGCTATGTCGTCAGGACGGATATTTTAGTGATTAGATGAGAGATGGCTTTTGATTAGATTTTACTTAAAGGTTTTACTATTTTATTAGTTTTCCTTTATTTTTATCGATTTTTACTGTTTATTTAATTTTGTATTATTATTTAATTTAATTTAATTTTGTATTCATTTTTACTTTTAATCTTTTTAGTCTTAGCATATTTATGGTATAATTTTAGTTATTTTTTATCATTTCATTTAATGATTTGGTTTTATCCAGTCCCTGGTGTTTCCTCATGGCAAATTGTAGAGTAAGATAGCGCTTCAGTTGCCTTCTTTTAAGCTTTATAACTGAGTGTGTGCGGGTGTGTGTCTGTGTGTGTGTGTGTGTGTGTGTGTGTGTGTGTGTGCGCACGCGTGTATGTAGTTGCGTGACTTTGGGTTTTATTTTTGCTTTGTTTTGTCTGCTTTTATGGTGTAAAGCACTTTGTGCTACATGTCTTTTGTATGAAAAGTGCTCTATAAATAAAGTCTGATTGATTGATTGATTGATAGCGGGTTAGCATGCTAGAAGAATGAAGAACAGTAACCCGTGATCTCTTGTTGATGACAGATAAGACTACACAGATATACACATGGTAACATGGTAGATGATAAATAACCTTATCCACCGCTCCATGGATTGATTTATTTCTCATTGAAAACAAATGCACATGGAGGAGAAGAGGGTTAGAGACACAGAGACCTTGTTCATCTTTTGTTGTAAATCTGTTCCATTTATCGTGTTTTCTATACGTTTCATTTCTCTAAAGCACTTTAAATTGTCCTTGTTGTATGAAAGGAGCTGTATAAATAAAGCTGCTTTGAACTTTCTCACCTTATTTGAAATGAAACCTTTGTGTGACTTCGTTCTAATTGGCGTGTTCCTTCTAGCTCTCATCTTGTCTTAACTGACTCCTGATGAATCAATACTTTTAGCCTTTATAATTAGTCCACTGCTCCATAATAATTAGTATTTTTTTCCCCTGCTTGGTTAAAGTTTCAGTAGAAAAAAAAGTAGCTACAGTTAATGTGTGGAACGACAAACAAGACGAGGAGCTCTGCACAGTTCAGTCTTCATTAGTGATTCTTTATTTGCTGCACGAGTTCAACACAGTGTCATTTATTAAGGTTTTAAAATCAGGTCTATTTAGCTGATATATAATAATTATGTTTAATTAGAGAAGCAGATCAGAGCAGAAGCAAAGCTGCAAGAGATTCTGTACGTTATAGTACATCCGTATCAACAGGAAGACGTCACATCACTGCAGCTCCGTCACTAAACGCCACTGGAGGGAATCTCAGTGTAAAAAATCTCAGGTGGAGACGAAGACGCAGGTGGAGATTAACTCCACGGGCTGAAATGTCACGGTGACGGCTGGAAAAAGTGTCGACTGTGGCTAAAAAATCTCGTCTCTCCAGGAGGAGGAACGCTGCTTTATGGGATGTAGTGTCGTTTTCACCGCGAACGTGTCATCACCACGGGACAGAGAGGAGGGATGGGGGCGGTGAAGTCTCGTATCTTCAGCCAAGTTCTTTAATGGATTATTCATTCATTTCTATTAATGATTTTAAAGGTCCCATGAAACTAAAAATGTGTTTTCCAGCTTTAAAGGGATAGTTCAACATTTTGGCAAAGTGGCCCATTGCCATAATCCCTATAGTCATAGCAGTAGGTTTGTTACCTTTATTTGTCGGTGCAAACTGTTTTTAGAACGGCGGAGCAGAGCCGTGAGCTGCTCAGAGCTACACTACGGAGGCTAAAGGAATTTCTTGGTTTCCCTCATCAAACTCATCAAATGCACAATCCAACAACTCCAAAAGGCTGTTGTGGACAAGTTGTGAGCTGCACATTCACCACGCTATGAGATAATAACACAACGTTACCAGACAGAGTTTTTTAGAGGGAAATTCATGCAAAACCGCTGATGCGCGTTGCCTTCAGGGACAGTTTTTCATCAACAGTCTCTGTATTTCCCTCTAAAACAACTCTGTGTGGTAACGTTGTGTTATTATCTCATAGTGTGGTGATTGTGCAGGTCACAACTTGTCCACCAGAGCGTTGTGGAGTTTTGGGATTTTGTATTTGATGAGTTTGATGAGGGAAACCAAGAAATTCCTTTAGCCTCCATAGCATAGCCCTGAGCAGCCTGCTGCTTCGCTCCACCGTTCTAAAAACAGCTTACACCGACAAATAAAGGTAACAAACCTACTGCTATGACTATAGGGATTATGGCAATGGGCCGATTTGCCAAAATGTTGAACTATCCCTTTAATTCTGGCTCCACATGTTAATATATAGTTTTTATCTGAGTGTTTTTCTTTCTGTATAAAGATTTCAGACGTTTGATGACTCATCCTGCACTCAAGGGCGTTCCTAATTGTTTTGTTGTTTTATGTCCGTCCCCTGAAATATAAAAAAATCCCATCTTTATTGTTTGTATTATTTGCTTTTATTGATTCTTATCTTTGTCTGTCATGTTTCTGTCTTGGTGTCTAATCGATGTGTCTCGTTCAGCAAAACTATCTCACATGTTTATATACAGTAAATCACTTTGAGCTGTAATTAATTGCCAAGTTGCTCTATGCATAAAGTTTATTATAATTATTATTAAATGTACAACAATATTGTTTATTTGCATGTGTTCAGGTTTTTTTTATATTTATATTATTTACAGTATATATTCAAGATTTTTCTGAATTTGCAGCATGTTGGTGTATTTACACAGGTTTTTGCTCTCAGCTGTTTCACAAATGCTCTGAAAAAAAACAAACAGAGGAAGAAAGTTCTGCAGTGGTAATGGCCCGACCTTGGACCTTCATTATACTTTTTTCCTGCGTTTCTGAATTCAAATGTGTTTTCATGCTCAGATTTCCTCCTTGTTGACTGATGTTGGTCTGTTGACTTTAATTCACTGGAAGGTTTTTTACTTCGGCATGGAAATCAGAGGGTCAAAGCTCAGAGTCGGGGGTTAACTGCAGGTCTGTGTGAGGTGGATCAGTGAGTTTGTAGCTGGACTCAAATTCATCCTGCAGATAAAATGTGAGTTTGCATTAAACAAAAACAAGTTCTGTGAAGTCGAAGTTTCTAGAGACATTCTGAGGTTTTTCTGCATCACAGTGAAACTTGAAGTCGACGCTCAGCTGCTGCTCAGTCGTCATGTGAAATGTTTCGTGCGCTGCAGGAACCTTGGGGTAGTGATGGACCATCTCCTGGACCTTTTACAGGGGCCAAACGAGTCCCTGTCTCGGGGTAGATACTCAAATGGGCCACGAAAAGCTCCCGGGTGCAGGCTTCAGTGAGGTTTTCTCTGTGCTTGAGGCGATGTGCAACAGTTTGGAGCATCACGCGCTCTTGTTGTTGTTGTTTTTCCAGCAGTTTCTAATAAAAGTGGGTTGTAAAAATGTCGTTTCAATCATCAGGTAATCTCATGATCACATCTGTCCTCTTATTAAAGGCTACATTTTTACTACTACTTTTTTTTTTTTTTACTACTATCATACATCTTTTAGAGTTATTCTCTCTTTTCTCCGGCAGTGTAGATTGTAGACATATTTATTTAATAAACCTCACTGAAGCCGCACCAGGGATTTTTTGGGGCCGATCTGAATATCTACCTCCAGGCAGAGACTCGTTTGGCCCCCGTAGAAGTTCCTGGAGTTGGTCCTTCGGGGGCTTTTCCTGCAGTAGAGACATAGTTACCCAAAGTTCCTGCAGTGGAAATGGCTCTAACGTGATCACAGGATGATCCAAACCACATTTTTAAAACCCAGCATCATTAGAAAGCACCTACACGTCCAACAGACGTTGATAGTAGTATCAAAAGACGTACAGTATGATAAGCAGACGGACTACGATCACGCAATCACAACAATTAAAAACTGCATTTTTAATAGATTGCCGCAAAACCAATAACAACAAGAGCCAAACGATTGCACAATGATCAAAACTGTTGCACAATGCCCCCCCAAACTCCCCCAGAGCAGATGAATAAGAACCGTTCTTCTCCCTTTGACACCACCAGAGCAGCAGCAGCAGACGAGGATGGTAAACATCTGCCAACATCTGCCACCAACGTCTCTGATCTCTTTGTGTTTGAGGCGTCCTGCTGTGACCTGTGTGCACCTGAGACACCCGGGGTCTCACAGCTATTTCACCCCCACCACCCCCCATGAGTTTCTTCATTCACCCGTCACATGTAAAGCAGCAGAGCAGCACCACGTCACACACACACACACACACACTGTGGGAGACTCATTTTCCTTGTCGTGGTGCCTCAGTAACGGCTGCAGCACAAAGGTTCCCACCACCACCACCAGCAGATATATTTATCCTCACGACGGGGGGGCGACCTGCTCATTTACATGATTCCTGCAAAAAATGTGCCACCACTGTGAAAAAATGAAATAAAAAAGGAAGACAACAAAGGTCAGAGAGGAAACTGGAGACGATTCCTTACAGATGCACGTCTCAGTTCTCAGTAGTTTAAAGGGATAGTTCACCCAAAATTCAAATTTCACTCATTATCTCCTCCCCCTCATGTGGACTAAGGGCTGGGAGAAGTTTCAGAGTCCTCCGTGGCTTCTCTGAGTTACAGGGGGTCTCGGCGTAGCAGTGCATGTCCATATGACGGTTGCAAATGGATACCAACTGTCTTCGTAACAAAAAGACACACCAAAAAACATCCAAATACCTCCATGCTGCTCGTATGTAATGTCCGTCTTGTATTGAAGCCCAGAAATGTGAACTTATTAAATAAGTCTATATTTCAAGCTTATTTGTAGCGGAAGCTCCTCTTCCCGTCAAATTCGTTCGTCAAATTTGGACGGCCCAGGAAGAGGAGCTTCGAGAAGCTTCCACTACAAAACAAGCTTGAAAAATAGACTTATTTCATTTTTTTCGGGACAATTTCGCATTTCGGGGCTTCAATACAAGACGGACATTACATACGAGCAGCATGGAGGTATTTGGATGTTTTTTGGTGTGTCTTTTTGTTATGAAGACAGTTGGTATCCATTTGCAACCGTTATATGGACATGCACTGCTAAAAAAAATGCATTAACCTCAGGATATGGCACTTCCACGGCCTCTAGAACCATTATCCAACATTTTAAACATATAAAAGTCTGAAAAGCTGGAAAAGCATAATAGGTCCCCTTTACCCCAGTTGTCAGGTCTGTTCATGCAGAATCAACACTCTCCGAGCGCCTGCAGGTTAATGGGACGTTGTGTTCATGAAGAAGTGGATGTGATTGATTATTGGTTCTGTCAGATCCAGGATCAGGACGTAGCAGCGTCCTCACGTCGTCTCTCCCCCATGAGCCGCCGCTGCCACTTCTCATTATCTCCAAGATTCGTTGCGTGCTGCGGTGAAGACGTTACCGCAGTAACCACGACAACATGCCTCATTCAAATAAACACATTTCTCCTGATATACAGCACGCATGTCGA
The DNA here is from genome assembly GCF_045865225.1 of Trachurus japonicus. Taxonomy (NCBI): domain Eukaryota; kingdom Metazoa; phylum Chordata; class Actinopteri; order Carangiformes; family Carangidae; genus Trachurus; species Trachurus japonicus. The sequence goes on from NC_140926.1 coordinate 3,653,314, forward strand.
TTCTCTTTCTCTTCGGCTTAAAACCAAGTGTGACTGACTCTGTCCTCCAGCGTGGAGACACAAGACAAAGAACAGGTGGACTGGGACTCATTTCTTTTTCTATTTGGGTCTGAGAAACTTCTTACAGGTCAGATTTTTGATATAATGAATGTAAAACCAACAGCAGACGGACGTCGTCCCTCCTCGTGCCTCGGTCAGCGTTTCCTCAGAGAGTCGGTCACACACTCACTCTGAGGCTTCACGCAGCAAATCTCATAAAGACGCTGCGGCGATCTGAGGATTTAGCTTCTCCTCCATCCTCTTTGATTCTGCATGTGAGTCTCATGGGGATGCAATTAAAAAAAAAAGAAAAAGAAAAAGCTATAGGAGGACGAGAGACGAGGGGAAGCATCGGTTTCTGCAACATCACAGCGGGTTGGAGGTTTTAATGAAGCTTCCAGACATCAGGGTATGAAGATCGCCCTGTGGCCTCCTCATCATCATCAGAGTGTGACAGGCCGAAGGTAGACGTGATGTCAGAGTTTAGCGGTGTCAGTCTGCATCAGCGTCGTCCCGGTGATTAAAAAGCCTCCTGCAAATGAAGTGGTCACTTCTCATTCCGCTGCAGCGCTGCTGTGTAATCCTGTTTCAGCCTTTTCAAACATGTTTTATGTCTCATGCAGCTGCAGATTCAAATGCACAGAGACAGGCTCCGAGATGCAGCAGTCAGCCAAATGCTAAATTACACTGATTCACCCCGGGATGGGATGGGAGGAGGAGGGGGGGGGGCTGCAATTACAGGTCAAAAGGGAGCGTTGGAGGTTAACCCTTCTCTGGTGTTCAGGTCTTTTTTTTTTCCACAAAATTCTAAAATGCTCTGGTTAAATAATGACATTTGTGGTGTTCGGCTCAATTTTGACCCGGTTATAACGATAAGAACAAAAATGAGAGTTCAAAGTGAAATCATAAGTGCTGCTGCTAACTCCTACTCCTCCTATATTTATGCAGATACTATCATCTGTGTCTCTTTTGTTTTGTTTCTTTTTTCCCTTTTTTCCCCCCTTCATTGTGAAAATCGCTGCTAAAACTTATGCACTTTACTCTTCACAGGTGGCAATGCTGAGCAGCAGTTAGCTGCCTAGCATTGTTACCTGCTCTCTAACTATCTGTCTATGCAGATTGTTATCTATTTTTCTATTGCTACAAGTGCTGATAGCATTCTGCATCCGAATGTGTCTGTGCGGGTGACGGTGCCATGCAGCATTCAGATGCGTGGCATCATCACCCGCCGTCTTCTCTTCCATTGTAATTATTATTGTTATTATTACTTGTGCTCTGTGATATGTCTGTCAGTTTTTTTTTACGTGAGGACTGCGGATGGAAATTAGCTCTGAGCTAAATCCGGCACACTTACAGGATGCCACGGCGTTAACTGTTCATGAATGTGCACTGTCCTCAAACAAATAAACAATAAATGAAAATGAAAGTGCAAAACCAACTTTTTCATGCATAAGGAAGCCTAACAACGCAACCAAGAGATGAGAAACAAATGGGATGATAAATAATTGTTATAGTAGAAGGTTCAATTGAAACCAAGGGGTGTACTGACAAAAAAGGCTCAGGGGCCCACACCAAGAAATAATAAAACCAATATTTTCATGGATAAGGAAGTCTAACAATGTAACCAAGAGAAGAAAAACTAATTGGATGAAAAAAAAGAAGGTTTTTGTGTATTTTACAGCTGATTTAAAACACGGGTCAAAAATGACCCAAACACCATAGATGGCAGTAGAAAGCTGACACAAGACGAAGGTTAAAGCTGCATCATCATCATCGCTGCAGCAACAGCAACAACATGTCTGAGTTTGAACGAAGGATTTCAGCATTTATTGGCTTTTCCTCCACAATTAGATCACAGGAATCTGTTTTGTTGTGTTTTGAGGAGCAGAAGGTGAAAAACATATCAACTCCATGTAATCTGCTTTTCATGACAGGTGGAGAACATGAACACTCATGTGAGCTGTGTGACCTCACGCTGGGGTGAGTGTGTCTGTTTTTTTATATTTTCATTATTAAACGCTTCACATGCAGCGATGTGATGTTTTTCTTTCTTCTTATCTCGGCCTTTTATCTCCGTTTGATTGACTCGTTAGAAAAACAGTTTTGGTGAAATGAAAGTAAACAGAAAAGCAGAAAGTGGAAAAAAATGTTGCCAGTCTGTGTTTTTTTTTTTTTTTTTTTTTCGTGCATATGGATGTGGGTTTATATTTAGTTGTTTCCACAGCAGGTGGGATGTTTGTGGACGTGGTCAGCAGCAGCGATGATGGAAAAGCTGCTTCTCCCCTCGGGTCCGCTCGGGTTTAAGGAAATGTTATAAAAGCTTGTTCCTGCTGTTGTCTGAACACACACACACACACACACACACACACACACACACACACACACACTCTGTTTTCATCTGCAGCTTTTTGTACTCCGCTGCTTTGAAATGATGATACATCTGCAGTGAGTGCAAAATGTTGTGATGCTCGAAAAAAAAAAAACCTCATCAAATGATCTTTTCTCTGACATTTTGGGTTTTTATATTTTTAATGGAAATCAGACGAGACGGAGACGAAGTGCATCAGATTAACAATTAATATATAATATTCAGTGTACGATGCCAACGAGTGGAGAAGCTAAATGCTCAGTTTAAAGCTCAGCCCGTGTCCGTAGCAACCCGCCTGCTGCTACTTCATCAAGTGAATTACATAATCAATAAGAAACGAGCAAACCAGAGAATTTAGTTTAGATCCGGTCCGATCAGGAGAGTAATAATCATCAATATCACAGGGACAGTTGTAATATTTAGGATCAGTTAATGTAGCTCAGAGCCATGTATAATGAACTACAGGATAAATCCTCTGTTATAAAACTTCTTCTCTACATGTTTATGACTCTACACTTTAACTGGAGGATGTAGAGAGTCTTTGAGCTTGGAGTAAATGAGTAGCGTTAAACTGTTAAAGCTTAGACAAAGGTGGCTAACTGGCTCCTTCTCAATGAGCTGCAGAGACTCTGATGCATCCATCAAATCTAACAACACATCAGTCAGAAGGAGGATTGTCTTCTTCCACTCTGCAGCCTGTTGATGCACAGACCAAGTCTCAGTCTATGATACATGGATTCACTTTTTTTTTTAAATTTAATTTAATTTATTTAAGGAGGACAGTGCACATTAATGAACATAAATGTAGAGGTGCCAGTGTTAACCAAAGGCTAGTTTCAGACTGTAGTCCTCCTGGCAGGTGTTAAAAGCCAATAAAAACTTAACGAGTCAACGGCATCGATCCAAAATCATCAGTCTTTGCTACATATTATCATCTGTTGGATGCGCACTTTATTTTGAAATTCTCCTGGTGTTTCCTGTCTGATTAAAACCTGACCTTGCGCACGTTCAAACAAAATGCAAAGGATGTTAAACATAAAGCTCACATGGCACTTTATAGTGAACCTTAATAAAAAACTATATTGTTTTTTGTTAAATAAATATTAAATCTCAAATCTCAATCTCAAAAAGCCGCCCCAGAGTTTTCGTGCAGACGCTCAAAATGAATCTATAGTGAGACGATGATGTCACCGCCTCGCCTCTCTAACCTGTAACCTGAGCCACACCGCTACATGTCAGACTACAACAATGGTCGACTACTGTCCGTCCCTTAGATACTACACCTCAAACACGTCCGATAAATCGGCATCGATCGGCACATTAGTTCTGACACGACTCCCAGTCAACTTTTACTTAATTTTACTTCATAATGTTTGGAGTTTGAATCCATCACGTGAGTCTTCCACGTCTCCTTCTTCTGCTCGTCTCATTGTTTTACTGCAGTTTGACTCGTCTCTTCTTCTAAAGAACCTCATCTAACTTTTTTATTTCCTTTAATGACACAAAGACTCCATTTTCCTTGTTTTTTTTGTTTTTTTTTTACTCCCTGTGCAAACTTCACAACGTCCTTCAGCGAACTTTCCCCCCGCGCCGAGGCCGACCTACATACCTCCTGTTGTTGTTGGTGTTGATAAAAAGCCGTTTTCTGCTTTGACACGCAGCCGGAGAATAAAACGTGTCTGTTTCCCTCCGTCCTATTTTTAGTTTAGTAGTTAATTAATCTGCGTGGGTCCTGATGAAGAGAGAGAGCTCAGCCTTTTACATCAAAGGTGTTTGTTGTTGTGTGATCGTACAGACCACCACAGGAACATTTGAAGTAAAACTGTGGGTTAGTGAAGAGTTTACACCACACAATCTCACACTGATTGTTGTGTTGCTTTAGTTTCCTTCAGTGGCCTGATTCAGTCACCGTTTGTGTGAACTTGAAACTTGGAAACAGTTGTTGAACAATTTGCAAAGACACTTTTCCTTTTCTTGTCAAAGTTAAGTGACTCTGCAGGAATAATTTCCTCCACTTTGTGGATATGAGAAGTTTTCTGCAAAATTTCCACTTAAACATTTTCAACCAGTTCTTCCTGACCTTTCTTCCTCAGGGTCAAAGCTACAGGTCTCTTCTTGTCACGTGTTTGATATGGATCAGTGGATCAGTAATGTGTAATTTGTAATTTGTAATTCATTTATTTAGAAGTCAGGACAATGCACATTAATAAAACATGTATCGTAGTACGTGTAAATGTGCCAGATTGTAGCCCGTGGGCTAATTTCCATCTGGAGTCCTCTAGGCAGGTTGGTGTTACAATACAGTACAAAAGGTTAGAATACATTTTAAGTAGGAAATAGCATAAACACATACAATATTACAACACATTACTAGTACTAATATATGTTAAGACAGATCAGTACATTAGAAGCATGCAGTTAGGACATTAAAGGTGATTACACGTTTGGTTGGCTCTGAGCCACACCTTCAGGTGGCTCTTAAAAGTAGTCAAGGTAGGGCATTCCTTTATGGGTAAGGGTAGTGTGTTCCAGATTGAATTGAATTGAAAACTGAAACTGTGGACTAAGTACTGTCATAAGTCTCATTACGATATGATACAATATTATATTGATTCAATGTTTGCAGATGTCACAAAGTTTGTCACAACATGATTTTGATTCAATCTGGTAGACCAGCGATCGAACTGATACGATACAGTAATAGCATCTATCACTTCCTGTCATTTTCAAATCAAACCATGTAAAGCAACGGAAATCTAGTTTGTCATTAAAACGTGATACACATTTACTAATGATCCAAATATTCTATATGTATGTTGTTTAAAAATAAAAGACTGGCCAATTGAAAAGTGTTTTTTTTTTTTCCCAGACATTTTATGTACGCTGCAAAAACTCAAAATCTGTCCAAGACTATTTGTCTTATTTCTTGTCGAAATGTCTAATTTCTAGTCAAAACGAATCTCTTTCCACTTAAAATAAGACTCATCACCTATAAATTAACTTGTTTTTAGATAATTTTCACTTGTTTCAATCAAAATTTTCACTTGAAATAAGTAGAAAAATCTGCCAGTGAAAGCAGGTTTTTTGTGCTTGTAATAAGAAAGAAAAACTTGCTCCATCCCTCAACAGGGGAGGTGGCCTGAGACACCACCTATCTCCAATTTACAATGCTGCCCTTTCATCCCTTCCCAGGAGATTCAACAATCTAGCCTCAAAGAACAACCACTGTTCACAAGTGGCAAGTGGCTCCAACGACTGTCGTTATAACACAATAGGGCACTAACGAAGTCGAAACCAACCTTCCATCAAAGGCAGTCATTTAAACGACTGTCGTTGGCACTTGGAGCACAAATGGGAACCAGTGACATCATCACCCTTGTGAACGCCCACACAAGAGGTTAAATAGTGAGTCTCCACACCAGATAGTTGGACCAGTCCCAGCCTGGTCAGATGCGTACATGAACTGATGAAGCCTCTTGGATGAGAGGTGAAACGTCTTCCTAGACAAATAACTAAGTCCAGTTGCTTTCGATTTAACCTCCTTTGAAATACTATGACCTGGGCAAATGAGAATATGCACCGGCTTGCTCCACTATCAGATTATTTCAAGTGAAAATATGCTTGAAAGAAGTAAAAAGTGTCTAAAAACAAACTACTTTTTAATGTGATGAGTCTTATTTTAAGTAGAATGAGATTTGTTTTGACTTGAAATCAGGCGCGTAGGCAGGAGTGGGCCTGGCCGGGCCAGTGCCGCCCAGATGAATCACTGGCCCGCCCGTCCACGTTTCATAAGAAGAAAAAATTAATTAAATTAAATTAACTGCAGTTAATCGATCGTTTTCAATGGGAGTTGTTCTATGAAATATAAACAAACAAAGCCAACAGACATGTAGCGGATCTCTGTTTAACGTTGGTGCAGCCAACAAGGGAGAGAGGAGGTGAAAAGAGACAATGTTACCTGTTGTATAATACTGGACTCAGCCATGTAGCACGGTCGCTAAAACACCTAGACCAGTGAGTAGGCTATAACGAGTCAAAAAGCTGCAGACACTGATAACTGATCACTGCCTGAAGAGTTTGAAAGTAGCCTCTAACTTCATGAACGCAGCTCAACAGACCCGCTGCTTCAGCACGGTGACGCTTTGATAAACAGCTGATCCGCGCTGCTTTACAGTAGCCTATCCTCCCGTATATTAGCCGGTCGCTACCGGAGCTTAATTAAAAAAAAAAAAAAAAAAAAAGCGCTCCTCGCGGTGGAGCGGAGTTTCCTGTACTACAACTGATCAGCTGACATGTGGTCAAGACGTACAGACCTGTCACAGTCACAGGTGCATTTCATTTTTATAGGACTTCAACACTTTTAACACTGTAAAGCACTTTGTGTTGCATTTTTATATGTATGAAAGGTGCTATACAAATAAATAAAGTTTGAAGTAAAGTTCAAGCTCAGAGCTGTCTGTCCTCAGACTGTCCTGACCTGTCCCTGAACATCACACAGGGACAGCATGGAGCTGCCTGTGTGATTGGTTACTGAGTTTTATTGTTTATAGGTACAGTTAAATACAGTTTATCATCATAGTGGCAGGAAAGATCATTTCATCTATCAAATATTGTGTCAAGAGCAAGTTACAAAAAAAAAGAGAAAAAAGTTGTGCAATAAAATGGTTAACAGTGATGTGCGCTATATGGAATGCACTGTCCTTCTGAGAAAAGATGGCCCATCCAATTTTGTACTGGCCCACCCAAAATCAAAATTCTGCCTACGCCACTGCTTGAAATGACATTGACTAATATTCTTGGTAAAATTTTGAGTTTTTGCAGTGTAGTTGTGCATCGTGTTGTGTTCAGTGTCCACATTAAGACTCTGTAAAACCTTGATGGTGGAGAACATACATTCAGTCAGGGGATGAGACCAGAGTTTCCAGCGTTTTGCAAATTTTTCCTGCCAGAACTTAACTTGGTGAAAGTTTTGACTTCATTCTTCTGGAGGCTGCTTTCACACTGTAGCTCACTGCTCATTCATCTGGAGGCTTCCACTGCTGCAGGGAGGAGAAAGAAAAGAAAAGAAAGAAAGAACATTACAAATGTCCTGGAAAGCATGAAGTATTGACACTGCAGCTAAATACCTGGCAACCTGAGAGAGAGCAGCTGCTCTGGAACAGGACTGAGGATCTGAGCTGCTGCTGCTGCAGGTTGGGTTTAGTTAAGGTGAGTCCAGAGAGAAGGACACAGAGACTGAGCCATACTGTGGATATGTTAATGTATGAAACATTTCCTGAAAACAATGAGTTTCTAATCTAAACTCGTAGACATCTCAGTGTTTCTGGAAGAAGAAAAGAAGAAGAGAGAATAAAATACAATTATTGTTCAAATGAATTGAGATTTATTTCAGTGTTTACGCATTCAAGTCTTTTAACAAAGACGGCCGAGGTACAAGCTTTCTCATTTTATCAAACAGATGAGACAAATGTTCTGGTTTGTTTATAATTCAAAATAGAGTCACATCAAGTCCTCAAATATTCATAATACAGAGTGTTTAGTTGTTGAAGGGATAGTTCAACATTCTGGCAAATTGGCCCATTGCCATAATCCCTATAGTCACAGCAGTAGTTATTATCTCATAGCGTGGTGAATGTGCAGCTCACAAATTGTCCACCAGAGCGTTGTGGAGTTGTTGGATTGTGTATTTGATGAGTTTGATGGAGGGAAACCAAGAAATCCCATAATGAGCCTCCATAGCGTAGCTCTGAGCAGCTCACGGCTCTGCTCCGCCGTTCTAAAAATAGCTTGCACCGACAATTAAAGGTAACGAACCTACTGCTATGACTATAGGGATTATGGCAATGGGCCAATTTGCCAAAATGTTGAATTATCCCTTTAAGGTGGACAATGAAGAAGCCTAATGAATAGACTCCAGTCTCTGCATGCACAGTAGCTATTGGCAGATGCTACAATTTACCAATATTTATTAAACGCATCATGTTGCTTATTGATGGAAACAGAGATTGGTCCTGTCCAGTTTAAATTTAATCAATAAACTAATTTCCAATAGACTGAATCCTCAGACTGATCAATGTGCTGATGTCTGAGTTTATTCTGCTGTGAAATCACCGTTATTGATCACGTTGATGATTGGTTATAACATTGTTACTGGTGATAACGATCTGAGGCGATTGTTTTTTCCTTAATTTCAATATATTTATAATAATTCTTAATATTTTCAACATTTTCTTTTTACTTTACTTTTTGTTCTGATGATTGATGTCGGTCTCTGACACATTGCGCTCGCTGATGATTGATACCCAGGTGATATCTGATTGATGATAATGACTTTGCCTTCTTTTTTAATCAAGTGAATATTGTTCAGCCGTGATTTGCAGCATTAATTGACTCCACTATATGAATTTTTTGATTGATTACCTTCGGTTGATTGTTTCATTGATCATTGATTCACTCTGGACTTATTGTACTGTGTGAAATCTTCATTCTTCTACTTGGTGTCAATAAGACTCTTTGCTAATTCTTTCCCATCATGCCTTGTTTTACTCTTCTTTCTTCTCTGCAGCTTCATTGTGTATTCTCAGCACAGCGTCGTGTTCCCACCCGGGGAGCGTTTATGCAGCAGAGACCCCGTGTCCACTGTGCAGCACAATGTGGCACGAACCATGTCAATAGCGAGACCCCTGAACGCAGCATTAGCATAAAACGATGCTACAGCACTGAGAAGGCGGCTCAGCCTCGCGGTGACAGCAGCAGGTGAGGTGTGTGTTCTGTTCTCAGGTGGGAGCGGCTCCATCAGGCAGGTGAGCTGAGAAGATCCCGCTTCATTGATCCAACACCTGCAGCCGACAGCCGAGCCGCTGCTGCTGCTGCTCCGGTCAGGAGGTTCGTCCAAGGTGAAGCTGGAGAAACATGATCCAGAGCCTCAGCATGCTTCCTCCATCACTGTGTGTGTGTTTCTGCAGCTGTACTGTAGCTATAGGGATGTAGGCTATACCAAATCCACTGTTTAAAGATCCCATATTATACTCTTTTCACTCACTCAGCTGTCAGACGTCCAACTAAACTGTATTCGAAATGTATTGCCCCAAACTGATCCGTGGTCCTGAATGTCGGCTGTCTAAAAGTCGCTCAAATGAGCTCTACTGAGAAAGAGCTGTTTCTGTGCCTGCACCTTTAAAGACATGACGGTGCATATCTGACACAGCACTGATCTCTGGGAAATACCATTGGATGCAGGACCCGTTTGCTTTCCTCATTCTAGGAGTTGGTCGGCTCAGGGAGGACCAGTTTACGTAGTATGTAGAGACCAGAAAAAACCTGTTTTTCATAATATGGGACCTTTAAGATTCGGCCAAATCCGAAACTGAATACCGAATCCTACTCCCATCATCTGCCCATACACTAAACACAATATAAATGCAGTAAACATTGTAAAAAACAATGGACAATAAGTCATTGAGGATACAGGATCTCATTCAATACAAGAAAGAGAAAAAAACTAAACAAAAAGTGAAATTATTTCCACAGAGCAGAGAAAATATCTGCCTGTAAGTATCACTGGATGTTAAAAGGATAGTTCAACATTTTTGGCAAATTGCCCCATTACCATAATCCCTATAGTTTTAGGAGTAGGTTTGTTACTTTTAATTGTCGGTGCAAGCTATTTTTAGGAACATGAGAGCGTTTTGGAGTTGTTGGATTGTGTATTTGATGAGTTCGATGAGGGAAACCAAGAAATCCCATGAGCCTCCGTAGCGTAGCTCTGAGAAGCTCACGGCTCTGCTCCGCCGTTCTAAAAATAGCTTGCACCGACAATTAAAGGTAACAAACCTACTGCTATGACTATAGGGATTATGGGAATGGGCCAATTTGCCAAAATGTTTAACTATCCCTTTAACATGTTTTTTTCTGAAAAAAAACCAGCTGAGAGTTGGTTTTTACAGCAATCGTGATGCTAATCTCTGTTAGCTCATCTATGGTGTTTTCCATTATATGTTAGCATCAAGCTAGTGGACTTTATATTTAGTTTGTTGCTAGCTGTGCTGAGAGTGATTTGAACTTTGTTGTTCAGGGAGGCAGAATATCCTTCATAAACATTCATGTAGTTGTTGGCGGCGTGCGTAGGGTTCGGTTCTGTTGATGTTCTAAGGTTCTACAGAAACCAAACCCCAACAAAAAGTCCCAAATTCGTCCAAAACCGAAACCAAATCCTGGATTCGGTGCATCCCTAGTTCTTTATATTCTGAAATAGACAGAAAAGAAATGGTGACACATGTCTGTGGTGTGTCGTCTTACAGTAGCTGGATCAGATATGAGCGGCCATGTTGGTGATTTATGTGAAGAACTCACAGGAAACATGATTCAGCAGCCGCGTATAGAAGAGGACAGATCAACAGTCTCATGTGGATTCAAACTGTCCCGACTGCTGTTTCCTCTCTCTGCCCTTCATCAGAGAACAATCCTCTCACAACGATCGCCCTGCAAACTTGTTAATTTTTCTGCCTCCTCAGCAGCTTCTCGTTCCGTATGGACGGGATGAGCCGGGCGGCCGGCGGCGGCCCGACAACAACAAGAGGCAGGGAAACTCCGTCTGGCTCTGCAGGCGATGAGCTATTGGAGCCCCGCGGAGTTCAATCAATAGCATGTGTACAGCAATCTGCTGGCAGAGGCTGCGGCCAGATTCCACTGCAAACTGCCTCCTGCTCTAATATCAGAGATCAGACAGCGAGGCGACGCTCTCCGATGAGTTTCCACAAAAAAAAATCTCATGTTTGACAGTTTGTCTGTGTCTCTAAGAAAGAAAGTTCTGTGCTAACGTCATTTTCAATTAGATCCACTGTTAAAGTTGAGCTCAAACATGAACAGATGCAATTTCCAATCAATTATCTTTGTGAGTAGTTTAGTGCAAGTTTAACAGTTTCCTTTGCCAGTTGACACACAACACCATCATTTCAGCCAATCAGAGGGAAGTGGGCTTTTAAGGCGTCCTCTTAAGGAGGCTTCAGTTAAAATGGTCGGTTTCAGGCTTCAGCCCCACTGAGCAGCTGCCTTACTGTCAGTTTGGGATAAATAAAAGTTGTTTTTTGAACATATAATCATGCAAAGCTGCTCCAGTGGAGTCCCAGGATAAAAATATGGAGCTTGAAATAAGCATAAAGAGGTTTTTCTCCTTTAAGGCCGAGCTGAGCCGCTCTGTGGAGGAGGAAGTTGATTCCTGCGTCTTTTCACAGAATTCTCCAAAGAGTTAAAACAGGAAGAGATCACGTTCAAGACCAGAGAAACTGATATTCAACCATCCATGAGATAACTGATGCAGTATGGAGTCACATCAATGAGGATGAAATGTTAAATGGAAAGTAAAAGGTGTGTTTGTAATGTCAATGGAGTTCACTGCCACTGAATATTATTGAAGAAAATCTGAAAAATCGGTTCAAAAACTTGTCAAAACAACATCTTTAAATGTATTGGAGAAAAAAATATAGATAAAGTGGGTTTTTTTAATAAATAAAAAAAGATCTGAGTGATATTAGTTATAACTTTTGCAGTGAAATGTATTTTAAATTCCCTGTCTCCTTCAGTGTAAATATCTAAAGGTGTAGGATGAATAAAAGAGTCATACTGGAAAAAATATTTCTGTTTTTCACTATTTATTTGTAAGTTTCAATTTTAGTTTGCTGAGAGGAACATTTACTTATTATAAGTAAAGTGTTTATATGACTGTGTTTCTATTGAGATTAAATGTGTAAAGGCTCCAAACAGCACAAACTGTAGTTAGTAGTGAAACATTAACGACTGAGAAGTTTCCAGACAACATGGACGTGACTGTTTCCGCCTGTAGCTTCAATTAAAAACCAGATGTCTGCAGACGGTTTTTGTTTATTTAAAAAAAAAAATCACATGGAAACTCAACTGATTATAATTTCTAACTGTAAATCCTACAGCACTCACCCGCTGCCTGCAGGAAAACAGTAAATTAGCTCTAATTTAAAGAGTGTTGGAACACGTAAACTGTGAATTAACGGGGTCAGTGATTCACAGGGAGGGAGCTCGTTCCAGCCTTTATGTCAAGATTCATCTCTCTGCACATTTTTACAGAGTCGTGAAGCCCCGGAGGTTCAACGATCGATCAGCTGTCAACACACACATAATTACCAACAATAACTCCTGCACGGCTGCAGCTCCGACCCTTTGTCCACGGAGCAGCCAGAGGTCACTGAACATCCACTCATTCAGCAGATATGATGGGTTTTTATATTTACAGACACATCAGATCATCTAAACTGGTCTCATCCACTACGTTCTTCATATGAGCTTTAATATCCAGTGACATACAGGCACTAAACACCAACACTGTCCTGCTGCAGAGGCTGCACAGAGGGATTCAACAACACTTTACAGGTGGACATTAGAAAATGTTGCTATAACCCATGGCTCAAGACATCTTTTCTTGTCCTACAAGATTAATTGTGGTATAACCCTTTAATTTACAGGCCGCTAATTAAGCGATAATGTCAAGAAATAGCCTATAAATAACGGTCAATTTCATAGTAATGTCATGTTTTTTATAAAGGCAAAAGATTACACGTGCTTTTCATGCTTTTCATGCTTTTTTTGGGAAAAGACAGAATTTTTCTCCACCAAGACCGTTATTTCTGGGCTATTTATAGACATTATGATGCAATTAATTGTTATTTCTTTGCTACTCCTTGACATTTTCACATAATTAGTGGCCTGTGCATTGTCCCTGTTTTAAATAAATAAATTCCTATTCCTATTCCTATGATAACCTGAATTTAATACATACAGATTAGAGTGTTTTTAGCTAATCTAAGATAAATTATTGACCATCAAGCCAGAGTTGAGCTGTACAACCATTTTTATAACTTTCTACATTATAGATTCAAACTCAAGACATCAAAGCTATAAAGGAACACATATGCAGTTATCAAAGTATCCATTTTTTGCTTTAAAGGTATTCAGAAAAGAAAATTGATTTTGAGCCCACTGTGGGTCTTAACATTAGTGTAATAACTCATCAGACTATCAGAAAATGGAGCCCAAACTTTGTGCAAAATTCTATTTTCCAGTAAATCTGGGGTGAAAGTGTGGTAGTTTTTTTTACATTGGATAATGCAGGCGCACGGATTATGTGTCACGTTGCTCACGATTCATCAGCCAATGATATTGGATCCGTCTGAGACACACATACACACATCAAGCTTGGTCTCGCCCCAAACATTGAATAACATTGATAACGACCAATCAAATTGGTTTTCCTTACTCGGGTAAACTTGTGCGGCAACTCGTGGAAACTTGTAGAAGGAGGCGCGACAAACAGGACAAACGGCCGTTTCTGAACAGACAGTTTTGCACATTTTTGATTCAGTCATCAAGGAGTTCCCAGAGGAGCTGAGACCTTGTTGCTGTTTGACCTTCACTCTGCTCCAACTCATCCCAAACCATCTCAGCTGGTTTCAGGTCAGCTGACAGAGAACACTTTGGTTTTATCGTCCTGATGTCTTCAGTTTGAGTCTACAATGTAGAAAGTAATAGAAATAAAAAAAGACCATTGAATGAGAAGGTGTCCAACCTTTTGACCGGTGCACTGATGATCAGAGCTCCAGATGAACTCTTTTACAGCTCAACCCAGAACTACACTAATAAAACCCGGCCCCTGAAAGTGTTTGATTGTGGTTGTGAGTATTTGAGCTCGGGGACGAGATGCAGATCTTTTTGAATGTGTATGAGGCTGCAGGCGGGTGCAGTGATGAAGGATTTCTATCTAGGTGATGCATGTGGAAACCTGAATGAATCAAATCTTTGAAAATATCAGACATTTGATGTTCTTATCTGATTTGGAACTTGATGTTATTTCAATCAATTTAAAATGTTCAACTTGACCGATTTTGTGATTAAGTTGTCAGGGCAACAGGAGACATGTCTCCAAAGCTGGGAACGACCTGGACCTGGAAGAGGAAGAACAAACGCTGTCAACATGAGACAGTGAGACACCAGCGGGTAAAGAGGACCAGTTTGCGTCCAGAAAATATTATATTTGTAGCTCTTGTCTTAACAACAACAGACATTTATCCTCCTCTTAGATCATCTTGGCTCGTTCAGGCCGTGGAAACAGCACCAGAAACTACACTACATGAAGTAAATGAAAGTCTAAATGCAGCTTGGTATGAACATAAAATACAATAAAATATATGATGGAAGCAGAAAATACCTCGAGTCATTGTCTCACGTTGCAGTGCAGCATCAATACAATCTGCTGGTAGTGACTCACTGACTCTGGGACAGAAAACACAAATGATACTAATGAAATAAACTATTAGAGGGATAGTTCAACATTTTGGCAAATTGGCCCATTGCCATAATCCCTATAGTCATAGCAGTAGGTTTGTTACCTTTAATTGTCGGTGCAAGCTGTTTTTAGAACGGTGGAGCAGAGCCGTGAGCTGCTCAGAGCTACGCTACGGAGGCTCATGGGATTTCTTGGTTGCCTTCAGGGACAGTTTTTCATCAACAGTCTCTGTATTTCCCTCTACAACAACTCTGTCTGGTAACGTTGTGTTATTATCTCATAGCGTGGTGAATGTGCAGGTCACAACTTGTCCACCAGAGCGTTGTGGAGTTGTTGGATTGGGTATTTGATGAGTTTGATGAAGGGAAACCAAGAAATCCCATGAGCCTCCGTAGCGTAGCTCTGAGCAGCTCATGGCTCTGCTCCTCCGTTCTAAAAACATCTTGCACCGACAAATAAAGGTAACAAACCTACTGCTATGACTATAGGGATTATGGTGATGGGCCAATTTGCCAAAATGTGGAACTATCCCTTTAAATCAACATATTATTTCTCTTATGACACTTTTGAACATGTCAACACAGTATTTATACAACAGCGTTTACAATTTTGCAGATTTGCAGGATGCACAGAAACACTCACACAGTCTAATCCCTGAAACGTTTGCAAACTCTGATCTTCTGGTCTCAGTCTGGTTCTTCCTCAGTTCCTTGCAGCATTTTGTGGTCGAACGTCTGTCACAGCCTCCAACATCTGTCTGACTCTTCACCATTACCTCCATACAGTCAGTATCTAATAAAGGAGAAATAGCCACAGAAACAGGAAGAAGAGCCAGAGGACGAAGCTGCTGTTGACAGATAGTCAGAAAGTCAGATTTTTCTTTTTCTTTTTCAGGGGAGAAAACTCTTGCAAATTGCAATTCAACATTGGTAAATTATGAATATTGGAAATACCTGGGTGCCAGTTTGGGCTCAGTTAAGCATGACAACTAAAAAAAAAAAAAAAAAAGATTTCCAAATCCTTGTCATTACAAAAGCCTGCATGAAATTATTACTGAGGAAGCAGGAAGCAGCCGAGAGCCACAGAGCAAGGCCGAGGAGAGGGGGTTAAAGACAGAGAGAGAGGGAGAGGAGAGAGGAGGCTGACACACAATTTTCAAGGACATTCCTGAACAATTAACTTGCGGTTTTTGCTATCTACCCCATTAGTCTTGGGGGTTTGGAAACAGGCATTGATTTTGGATGTCAGCCACTCTCATTTTATGGAAATTGCACTAAATGGCAGGGAAACAAAAACAAATTGAATTTTCTGTGCTGTTACTTGTAATGTGAAATTAGATATGTGGCCATGTGTGACTGAACAAGCCAGCCACAGAGACAGGAAGAGCAATGGTGCAGTATGGGTAAGCTACGTTCAACGTGCACTTTTTGTTGAGTGCTGTTGTTGCACGAGGGGGAGGGGAAGGGGGAGAGATGTGTGTGTGTGTGTGTGTGTGTGTGTGTGTGTGAGCAGCAGCAGTGGTGGAGGTGGAGGTGGTGGCTCTAAGTGCCACTGCACCGCAATTCAATTTCACTCTTGGTATTTGATTATTGTGGATTTTTGTAACACAATCAAAACCGAAAGAATGAATTAAAAGTGGAACCTGAAGGATGCAACAGGCTGAGGGAGTGAAGGGAGTGAAGGGAGAGCAGGGCTGTGTCTTAATTCAAATAACTTCCATACTTACACCAACTATTTGGAGTTTGTAAGTGCGTTCACACTGACGAGTCAAAACACAGTGAACTGTAAGAACCCAGCTGGTTCACTCATAACGGTCAAACGATAGTGGAATATAATACAATTCTGGCTGTAACCTAGTGAAATGTAGTCGTCATTGCATACACTGTAAATTATCATACAAAGATACACATGCAACACATGTGCACACCTACTGTAAATAGGGATGGATTCAGTTTCTCACTCTTGATGTAGCTGAGTATTTTCTTTGGTAGATTTAAAAGGGGCCATTGCAGTTGCATCACTTTACAACTGAAGACTGTTAGCCATAAAGCTGCTAACAACACTCAGCCTTCTTGCATTGCTATAACATATCACAAAACAAACTGTGATTGTTAGTTCCTGTAAGTGCACAACAAACAGTATTTGATTTGAGACACTAACTGTTGAAACCGTTTCCTCCAGAGGTGAACGGTACAAACACTGTTACAGATCCATGAGGAGCAGATCTGGTTTCCAGACGGAGCTGACGTCAGGTTGACGACAGCAGCTTCCTCCTCCACACTGGGACGACATGACGGGTCCTGTTCTAGTCAATAAGACGGAGCGGTGATCACACAGAGCTCCTGTTAGTCTAAATCCTGGGACTTAATCCTGTTTACACTCCCAGTTAGATGATGTGACTGAGCTCTCTCTGCTACTCAAACCACCCGACAATGTCTTTCCTTCCTGTGACGTGCAAACAGGACGAACACCTGTAGCTGTGAAGAAGCTGCTCGCTCAGAGGACAGAGGACAGAGGACTGAGGACAGGTCAAGTGGTTTTTCCAGCAGGCTGAGTGTTATCTGATCTTATCTCGTCCAGCTGACTTCACTCTGGTGGTCGACCACCAACCAACACACATCCAGCTCAGCACAGGCTCAACAAAACCTCGTTCGACTCCAACAACAAAAAGACGACAAAGTTAAGACTGTGCTGTTAAACCCAGTATTTTCAACAGAGAGCTTTGGCTTCAACTAAGGTTTACCAGTATCCCGTATTCATCCAGGGTTTTATTTAATATGTTTGATGTTTGGATTAAAATGAATGGAAAAAGACATACAAGAAATAATAGTTAAAAAAATCTAAAATGAAAAGCTGAGTGCTGTGATAATTACAGCCAGGCAACGAAAAGCATTAAGGAAAGAAACTTTTTTCCATATTCAAAAAGAAAAATCTCCACCATGGTGGAAAACTAAACCCTGCTAATAACCTGATTCATCAAATCACTTTACCATCAACTTCCAATCAGATCCTTCAGACACAAACTGAAGTGACAAACAGCGATGAAGCAGATCAGTCAAACTGAGTCTCTGAGCTTCACATGATGATGATGATGATGGTGATGAAGATGATGCTGATTAAAGGTCCATTTAACTTCACACAGACTCAGGGGGTCTCTGTGATCAGGTAGAAATAAAAACTTGTCTTTCATCAGGAAGGTAAAAAAACAAACAAAAAAAAAATGTTCAATCTTTTCTCCTGATCATAGATGACACATGACCGTCAGACTGACTTCATGTCGTCTCCTCGCTCTGACATCACTTCAACAGCTCCTTCACACAGACAGAAGATGAGACGTCGGAGACAAATATGATCATTCAGCTCAGGATCTCTCTCTCTAAACCAGAACCACTCGTCTGGATCAACGTTTCATCTCATTGGTCGGTTATCGAGCTTTAGTTGTGTTTCTGATGACGTCCATTCAAATTATCATTATTACAGTAACCTCTTTTACCTCAACAGGAAATGAATTACAAAAATAACTTTATTCATATAGAGCCTTTTAAACACAGTGTGTTACAATGTGAAAAATCCTCAGGTGTACTGGTGTATTTCTTTTCATTAGCAACAGGTTTCTCTCTCAAGACTGAACAATCAATAATAGATCTGCACTTTCGCCAAATATTTTAAATAAAAATCCATCTTATGATCCAGGTTCCACCTGGCAGGCAAGAGCAATCAATCACAAACCAGTATCAGCAGATCCTTTTGTAACTTTAAACTTTTATTTCTATCAATCTTAACTATCAATTTCTTTTAGTTGTGTTATTTTGACTCATGTTTTTAGCTTATACTTTCCCATTTATTCTCCTTCTGATACTAATTAGAACCATGACAGGTGCAGCTCACCTCGGCTGCAGACCCAGGATGGTTATGATATAAAAAAAAGAAAGAAAAAAAAAACAGACAACCTTCTATTAATTAATTAATTGTAAATGTCAAATGAATATAATACAATGAAGTGTGAAGAAGGAACTTCTCTACTGAAGCTGAAGCTGAGACTTACAGTGACTGAGTGCAGCCATCATGTGCATACGTGTGTGTGTTACCGTGTGTGTGTGTGTGTGCTTGTGGGTATGGATGTAATGTTTTCATGGGGCTGTCTTGGCAGACGTGAGAAAGGCGAACGAGTGATGTCAGTGTTTGCCCAGGGGCCCCGGGCCCCTCCTCAGACATCCAGCGCTGTGACTGAGGCTGCAGGGAGCGCTGCCACTCACTGGCCCAATTCTGTCTCTCCATCTTCTTTCTCTGCTCTCGCCTGCCAGAATCTGCCATGCACGGATAAATATGCATCACTCCAAACAAAGTCACACACACACACACACACACACACACACACACACACACACACACACACACACACACACACACATAAATGCACAGGGCTGAACAGGCTATGAGAGAAAAAGATAAACCTTCATTTGTAAATGTGGAGAAATCAGGTTGTTGCAGCTGTTGCAAGAATCGGACCAAAAGAAAGAGAGAAAGTGTGTCCATTATATACTATGTGTATATATATATATTTAAAGTGAGGTAGAGAATATGTATTTTCTCCTTCCTGGGACTTTACAGTAAGAAATAAAGATGCCATGAAATGTTAGGGAAAAAAAGCAAATAAAAAACTGAGAATAATAATTTCAAATGTAAAATTAAAAAATGTGAGAACAATGTTTCCATGTGAGAGAAGTTAATTGGTCTTTATTTGCTAATGAAGACCATGAGATGTGACTGAAAGCTCAGGTTTTTCTCTTTGTTTTGCATTCACACCTTTTTTACTGTAAATTGGCTCTGATGAATCCACTGATCACTTCCTGCTCAGCGGAGACGACGTTCGCGGCACCGAGGAGAAGGTGACATTTAACCAGACAGATATTTTTCCTCTGGAGTTGGTGACAAAACAAAAACACAGCGAGCAGGAAACTAAATGTTGTGGACACACACACACACACACACACACACTCACACGAGACTCCATCCATCAAGTTCTTACTGTATGACCCATTTTGTTTTGTTGCTATATTTTTCAAAATTTTCAAAAACTCGCAAACAAGATGAGCATCTTGCCGGTTTATTTACTTGCAACTAAGTGGACGTTCCCAAACAGCAACAGCCACATTATATTATATACACGTCACAATGTTTCAGCACCTGTGCTACATAATTCACTTCCTGATGGCTTCTCCATACAGTCTTGTGCTATGTTAAAAGGACAGTTCAACATTTTGGCAAATTGGCCCATACAATCATAGCAGTAGGTTCGTTACCTTTAATTGTCGATGCAAGCTATTTTTAGAACGGCGGAGCAGAGCCGTGAGCTGCTCAGAGCTACGCTACGGAGGCTCATGGGATTTCTTGGTTTCCCTCATCAAACTCATCAAATACACAATCCAACAACTCCACAACGCTCTGGTGGACAAGTTGTGAGCTGCACATTCACCACGCTATGAGATAATAATGGGACATCATGTGACACAGTTCTGGTTTGTATAATATTAAATTTATGATAGAAAGAAACAGGCTTGTTGGACTTGGTGTCACAGGAAGTGGAGGTTCATGAAGTCCATGAGTCCCTGCAGTCACGTGTTTATGGTCTGTGACATACACAACGTCACTTAGCTCCATGGTAACTGAGCCAGGAAGATGCTGTGGCACCAAAAAGCAGAATCATATAGACAGAGGAAAAAACTACCTAAACATTTACATGAAGTCAGTGTCACAGGATAAAAAATAAAAAAATAAAACGCCTCTGGCCATCAGCTGATCACCGAGGTGGAAGCACAACAACAACAGCAACATGTCAGGTCCAATCAGAGAGCAGCCCTCAGCAGACTTCTTGATGAATGAATAAATGATGGACTGTACACAAACAGCAGGATAATGCAGGTGTATTATTATAAAAGATGAATGAATGAGAGGAGGAGAGTGGATCCACTCCCCTGCAGCCCAGAGGTCAAGGCACCGAGGGAGGAGAGGGGGATGAAACTGAGCAATACTTTACTTTCTGCAACATCAACACTTTGTTTCTCACAACTGTGCATGTTGGTTTCTGGCTGGCCGGTGGACAAAACCTGCAGGGAATGATGGGTAAAAGTGGAGATCCTTGTGACCTCTGTGGTTTGGAGGTACGCTGAGGTTTCTACATTGACTTCAGGCATCTAGAGGATTGGTGGCGTCTTTTCTCTAAATTGAAAACGACTGAAGAAGACGCCACACGGATACCTGACCTCAAGTTATTTCTTCACAAAGTGTCAAGTGCTCGTCAGAATTTGCAAATAAGGAGCCAAAAGTTTGGACGAGCAGTTTTTGTTGGACCAACATCAATGAGATAAAAAAAAAAAAAAAAAACCCCGAGAAATTTCAATATTTATAGTGAAGGTTAAGTGAAGCAATGACGACACACTCTCTCTCTCACACACACACACACGCAGAAGGGAAGAGGGAACATCTGAATGCCTGCAATCAATCTTGCCCTTTATAGAGAAGAAAAAAAGCTTTGAGGAAAGTGTGTCAGCGTCAGTAACAGGGGTAGTGGGGTGTCCATACATCAGAGGCAGCTGTCAGCCGCCGTGTCAGTCAGCGGCAGCAGCGTTAAGAACGATCCATCCATATGCAGCCGCTCCGAGCCGGTGGCTGACACGTCGGCCGAGCTGGATGAGGCTTTGTCCGAGCTGTCATCACCGAGAGGAAGCCTGAGATGCCCCCCCCCCTTCCCCCCCCTCACCAGATAATAAGCAGAGTCTCAATGTATCACAAAGAGGGAGGGAGAGAGGACGTAAATGAATGTGGGAATAGATGGTGACATTTAGTTGGTGGCTGGTAAAGACAAATGTTGGTTCCAGAGAGGGAAGTCCTCCAGATCCACTGTCAGCTGTGTTCACACCATGGAAAACCTGAGAAACCCATGGAGTATGTGCAGGGCTCCAGACTGCCCCTAAATGGAGGCATTTTGCCCCTAAAATTTGGAAATTGCAAGTAAATTTTTCATCTACTTGCGCAGGTGCAACCAGTAAATGTGCTATTTTCTTGGTGAAATGTAGAAGGGTCAACTCAAAGAATCTGGATTCTGTCATCGCCGGTGTCAGGCTGATGTGTGTGAGGATCATGAATGAAAAGGAGATGTTAATATTTGCTTTGCAAGTCGATTTACGGTGTGCACCCCTAAATTTTCTACTTGTGCTCCTAAAATGTTACGGTAGGAGCCACTGTGCTCCGCATCAAAAAAGTTAGTCTGGAGCCCTGAGGTGAGTCTGTTAGTTTGGGGTTCATGACGAGGGTTAGGGGTTTGTCTTCCTCCCCACCTGACCAATGATAGACCACATCTCATTCTCTTAAGATTAAGTATGGGTTTGGTGAAGGTGTATTCACCTCCGACTTCCAAGAAGCGTGACCGACAGACGTAGATCAAGTTGCCATTGGATAGACCTCCAACCAATCAGAGCAACAATCCAGATGACGTCTGCAGAGCAACAGAAAACGTGGTTGTTGTAGTTCTGCAGCACCGATGCATCTGAGGACTTCTGCTGGTTCTGCAAACAGTCTGGTGGTCTACAGACACTCCACCAACGTCAACCTGCTCTTCGCTGTCCGCCATGTTGCATGTAAACAGAAGCTGCAAGAAGTCGCTTCTGTGTCATTACCACATGATTGGTTCTCCAGTTTTCGGGGAATTGGAGGTCGTCGCCTCAACGACTTCTCCTTCAGACAGATCTGCAAAGTTCAGGTTGGTCTGGGTTGATCCAGGCTACTTCCTCCTCATTTACATTGTGTATCTTTGGGGACAGTGTGAATTTGATGACTGTTGACTTTTACTTGAACTCATGTTCCTTTGACTGTGATTCTACATGAATAAAAGAAGAAGGAGTCGACAATGACACCAGAAGACTTTCAGAAACCTTTTTAACGACGAGGCCCTGACACGTTTCCTGTCGGTTTAGCAGCACAACAGTTTTATGTATCAATTATGGACCATTTCTGAAACCAACCCCCCCCAACACATCCCCCTTTCCCTCCTGCACAAACCTCCTCCCTGGCATCCAGCTCGGGCCTTGGCTGTGAGCCGCTGGCCGCTGTGACACATGTCTTTACTGCAGGCATACATTACCCATCCCTCGTCTCCTCGCTCTGTCGTCCTTCATCTCTAAACTCTGCACAACAACATACCGCCACACACACACACACACACACACTCAAACACATCAGGCCCACTCTGTGCCGCTGATTGCAGCACATACAAATGGCGGCGAGCCCACGGTGGCGGTGTCTTCTGGTCGTCGCAGCCTTGAGAATGGCTCTCAGAGTTGTTTCCAGAACAAGCAGGGACTCGGTGTGCCTGCAGCTCCCTCTGTTCCCGCTCTGGTGGCTAATGCAGTAATATGAGAGATGCTCTCAAGTGAAGCTCCAAAGCTTCCTAACCTGTTATCTGTTCTGTCAAAGTCAGACCGCTCTGGGGACTTCCATTAATCCTACAAAGCTCTGCTCAATATCAGATCCCCCTCCAACAAGTCATTTTTTAGTTAATGATCTTATTACTCCATACAATCTGGATTTCATGCTTTTAACCGAGACATGGTTAGATAACAGCGGCGGAGCAACAGTTCTGCTCCAGTCGGCCCCTTCAACATTTCAATAATATAAATGTTTCTGGGGCTGAACTCATCCCAGTAAAAGAGGCTATAACTTTTCCTTTGTGTCTCTTTGTGCGCCGCTCTAAAAGCAGCTCACAAATTTTCACGTTAAGTTTACAGAGCTGTAAAACACTTTGCAAACTTTACTGAACCGCCGTCTGTTATCTCCACTGATTTGACTTCTTAATCACGAGGACACAGACAAACTGCTGCACATCCTCAGGAACATGTGATCCCTCCTTCACGACTTCCCACCTTCACATTAGTGAACTGTCATTTCAATTAGAAACAGAAATGAATAAATGACGTGTAGATGAGGGAGAGAGAGAGAGAGATAAAGAGAGAGTGGACAGAGGGAGACAGGTGAGCGCTGACTTAACGTTTATTTAGTAATTACTCTGTGTAATTTTCTGTTTTATCAGTGATGTGGATGGAGTCTCTGTGACAGTGACAACCACAGTTTAACCTGTCGCTGCTGTCGGTAATGTGAACGGGTCAGAGAGTCCAGAGTTTAACCACCGCTTTAAAAGACTCAGTATCTCTACCAGACAGAAGCAGAGCAGTTAACGAGTGTTAATATGTGTCAGATCTGCTCTGGTTATTTTAGCTCAGGAGCTCAGACTGCAAATATCTGCTGGTCCTTAGTAACTACGATACAATCAGAGAGGGGTCAGGGGTTTACAGCCTGGACCTGGATCATACAAGGTTTTAAAAATTAGAAATAAAATTTTGAAATCATCACAAAATGTAATGGGTATAGCCACCGGTGGGATGGAGGGGCGTCATTAATGTGGGAATCTTTTAATGTGAAAAAGTTAGATTGTTAAAGACTTTTTTTGGAAGGATAAAATGATGCTGAGCCCCTCCTCCTCCTCCTCCTCCTCCTCCTCCTCTTCCTCCTCTCCCCAGATATTGGTAAACAGTGACTGTATCCAACATGAACAACATCTGTGTGCTCCCGTGAGACTCCCGTCCCCTTGCAGCCCCCCAGCTCTGACCTTGTGGTTAAACACTCTCACTTACTTTACACAACTGCACCAAGGGACTGCAGCAGATGAGGCCTATCGGAGCAAAAAGAAAAAGAAAAAGAGCTCAGATATACTAAATAGTGGAGGCAGGAGGGTAAAGCTGGGGAGCTGGGGGGTTGGCGTGGCGGTGGGGGGCTGTTGGGAGCTGTAGTTGCAGCCATTAGTTCATTCAGGAAGAAAGGGATTGGTCAGAGTTTACATGTAGTCACAAATGCAGCTTCCAGAGAACCTGGAAATACAGTAATACCCAGGAGACTCCAGTGTGAAGCCAGAAGTATAAAAATCTCCGGCTCATGAATAAAATATAGGTTTATGTACAATACAGCCTGACACTGGCTGCAGCAGCACAAGTGGGCACTCGAGGATGTTCATGTGGCTCTACTTTAGGCTGCAGCAGTAAATACATTTTAGTCAGGGACGGTGCACAGTGAGTAATGCAACACGTGATGTTTGTTTTAATATTTCAAAAGTCTTTGGTGTTGATCCCGTGGATATAAAAATCAATGTGCAGAGGGGGAAGACGTATAAAACGCAGACCTCGCACAGATCCTCCCTCGGGGAGTGAAGATCAGATGAGGCTGTTCTTAAAGAGTCCGAATCCCGCGCAGACTGTGTTTAAAGAAACGCTACGTAAGATAAGAGCAAGGAGGACGATGAAGAGGAGGATTTAGGAACATGGAGGAAGCTGGGGGGTTACCAGCTCTCACTGCAGAGAAGCTGTCAGTGAGAGCGAGTTAGAGGAACCCAAACCCAAATCAATCTCAGTCTGATTGGGTCTGTACCAGTCTTGTTTGGCCGCCATGGATTTCTCTCTCAGGGTCCGTTCAGGTAGGTCGCGTTTTTGATCGGGTCTAATTATCCTCAGGTCTCTTGATCAGATCTGACTGTGCTTGGTTTTTCCTTTGGACCAAATCCATCTCAGAGTAAAAACCCAAAGACGTGTAGCTTGTGTTGGGGGATAGGTACTGAACCCTGGTATCAAACAGAAAAGAAATACATAAATCCTACAAACGGTAGCACCAGGACTCAGTTACATTATCTACAAAATAAAGAGATGTTGAGACTGAAGGCTTTAACTCACAGATCGGCTTGAATGCTCAAAATCTGACCCTGCTGAAGGTGAAATTGGAAAATGAGAGCACATCATGATCCTGCAAAGTAACTGGCCATGATTTTAACAATCTGCCTTCATACCCAGCACATCATCTTTTAAAATATTTCTCTACAATTTCTTCTTTTTTTAAAAAACACAAATCATTCTTGTGCAGGAAAACATCTCTGAAAGAATTTCTGTTGCAGTTCCTGTTGTAATTCTTACATAGTTATTCAAGCTGATTCACAGTCAGGGTGAAGTCGGACAATGAAAAACATCTGGTGGTTTCGAGTTAGAAGGAGCCAATCAGACCTCTGCAGCCCACTCCTCCTCCAGGGCTGCAGGCTCCAGGCTATTAGCACCACTAGTATCACACATCCCACTCTCTGGGTGAACCGCCGGGAGTTAACTTGCATTGTAGTTAGAGTTAAGAAGTGGAAAAGAGATTGTATGGAATAGAAAAGATGCTGTGGTTCTGCTGTTTTTATTTTAACTTGTGCTGAAGGAGCTAGTGATGGGAGTCGAGGAGATGAGCAAGTTCAAGTTCATTTTTATTGAATGCACATTGAAAAAAACTGTCAGAGTTTTATCATTGAGGGTGGGGTCGCTGTCTTGGCTACGTAGCGGAATATAATATAATATTCAATATGTAAATCAACATACCGGTAGGCCAATGTTTTCCGCCAAAGGGAGGAGCTGGCTGACGTACATCTAAAGCGTTCATTATTGCTAAATGAAATTACAAACAAAACAATCCGGTCGATGTGTTGACGGGCGATTGGAGCGTCCAAAAAAGGAGAAGACATTGGCGACCGTTGGGATCATTAGTTCTGGTAAGTGCACAACATCGATTTGAGAACTGATAACTCTTGAAATTTGCGCACTATATAACATGACAGTTAACTCTTGGAAGTATTTGAGTTGAGACACAGCTACAACCAGAAGGAACGACCAGGTGAAGGACGGTGAGATGAACCAGTCCTTTCTCCTTCCTTTGCTGGTTGGAGGTCGGATCCTCTCTTTAGTTCTGACTGAAGAAGCCATGAAATCAAACCTCCTACCTTCTGTCTGGTGGACAACCGGCTCCACCTCCTGAGCCACAGCTTTAATTCCTGTGACATGTTCACTTTTTCAAGGGAAAGTCAGAGTGCAGTTAATGAATAGAGGCGATTGTGCAGGTGGACCTGCAGGTCAACAGTGCTGTTGGTGTTGTGTTGACCCTTTCTTTGTTGAAGGTCTTCTTTTCAAGCAATTCTCTCTGTTTTCACAGATGCAAGAAAGAAAACAACAAGACTCAGACTCCCAGCTGTCAGGTCTGTGGTTGAGGAAGGTTCGGCTTTATGTGCATTTATCATCCAGCTCAGCTCGGCCTCATGTTGCATCTTGTAACTTTGCATTATAAAACATCAGGAAGACGAGGTCTTATCTGCCACTCGACCGGGCATCTCCAACTTTGACTGCTTTTATATATGTATCTATCCCCCTTATAGCAGAGCTGCAGGCGTACACTGTAAAACTTCTGCACATGGTCTAAAATGCGACAGCACATCTGGGCCTCCACCAGCCAGAGACAGCTCCTGTCACTGAGCTTTTTATCACTGGGACTCAACACTGAGGCTCCCGCTCTCAAAGACACGTCCTTGACTCCACATCATATATTTGAGCTGCTTTGGACAAAAGCATCTGCCAAAGGAATAAACGTAAATAAAAATATCTTCAAGTCAAGTCTGGTTCCTATGATAAGGCTAAAAATATTCATGCATGTGTAAGACACATGACATTTAATGGAAAATACATATGTATATGAATCAACCCCCCCTCCCAACACGTTTGTTGCTAAGAGCCATTTAATAGCTGTATCTAAAGATGACATTGATTTGAACAAATGCCACTCTACAGCTGCAACCTTTCAGTTATTTATTTACTTATTCATGTATTTATCGGGGGAGGGTGGGGTGGGGCGGGGTGGAGGGGGCAGCACAACAGTCAAAAATAATTACGGGCATTATTCTAGCACGTCATAACATCTTGTTCATTGAACGCACAGGTCTATGAAGTGCGCAGCGCTTCGGGATATTGTGTCACCGCCGCCTGTCACACATTCGTGCGAGAGAATACACGACTGGTGAGAGCGCAGAGTCCTGAGAGAGTCGGATGATGTGGTGTCAAGAGAGAAATTTAATGTTCTCTGAGCCTATAGGCAGCTGTGTCCTCAGGCCAGATCCCGAGGGGACGGGGATTTAATCAACTGAAAGGAATGGCCCTAATGGATCCTCCCATCCAAACTACAGGATGAAATAATTTATTGGAAAACTGTAGACCAGAAAAGAGCAGAGCAGAATGTGGGGGTGTATTGAGTTTTCCATTAGATGAATGATATCAAGGTAAAAATAGGGAACATACAGAATTCAGCTCCTTGTGAGTTCACAATCAGCCCGGTTTGTCAGTAAAGTGATACCTGGGGTTACTTAACATTGGATTGTAGAAGTAAAGCAGCATCACTGCACAGAGCATGAATTATCAAGGTGACCAAAGTGTGGCCAAACTGAGGTATTAATCTATATTCAGTGTATAAGCTGCAGTAGATCCAGATTCCAGATCAGCATGCTGCCAGTGTAGCAGCAGCAGCTCGGGAGCTGAGTGATGAAGCTGCTGTGGACGAGGTCAGCGAAAAATACCCACAGATAAAAAGTAATATCAGTTTAAGTGTCCACTTTCTTCTGAATGTTTTCACCACTTTAATTGCCATCAGACAGTTGTTTTCCCACTGTTGAACAACTATATTCCTCCTACGCCTCTGTCTGGTCGGTGGAGTACTACAGTGCACTGAATAACATTGAGATATCTGAACTATCACAGAAAGTGTTTACTAAGTGAAGAGGTTGCAGGATTAAATCTAAGGAGATGAATAACTATGGAATATGATTAGCATTATACATATGTCTATAACTGATAACACTAGAGCTTGATAAGATACTTCCTGGTCAGTCTGACAGACATGCCAACATACTGTACCGTGTAGCAGGATGGTTGTATCACTATCACTTTCACCAATCAGGGATGACGGGAGCAACCAAGGAATCAATATCCTATGTCACCACTTCCTTCCTGACCTTGGACGCAAACAGTGAACAGTGATCTCCAGGTAAGAAGAAGCTTCGTCGCCATGCAACAATGAAACCTGGGTGAACAAAAGATGAAGACAGCTGCCACACGGAGAGGAGAGGCTTCAATCGATGTCCTTTATGGAATATGAATGAGGCTGATGGTGCCGCCATGCAGACACGTGGCCCGGTAGTTTCATGCTGTGGAGTCAAGCAGCGTGGATCAATGCTTTCTGCCTTGGCTTCCTACCGTTCTTTGTTTCCCACCAAGAAAGTACAAGGATTTCTCCACCCGCCCTCCTTGGACCTCCTGGTGTGGCTGGGAGTGGTAATGGTTCAAGGCTGGACGGAAAGAAAACGATTTTCTATAATTCCTGGAGCCTGACGCCAAATATACGAAGGTGAGTCCAGCAGAGAAGGTGTTACTCCTGCTCCACCACCTCAGATCACACGTTTCTGTGGAATCTCATCAAGGCGACGGCCGTGATACCTTGTGAGGACTGTTGCTGTGACCACATCTGCACATAGCAATGTACAGGAATGGATGCACCAGCGTTTTGGTTGCTTCATCCATTCAAATCACTGCTCAGACCCAGCTCCAACTAGGGATGGGTACCTTTCACATTTAAACTGATACGGTACCTATAGCCGTTCTTGGGAACCGGTACCGGTATGCAACAGTACCTGTTTTTGGTACTTTGTATGTATGTGTGGTAATAAAAGTTATTTTGTTTATAAAAAATTAGTTCTGAATTTTGAATATTTTTTGTTATGGTACTCATCCCTAGCTACAATGGCTTCTATAACTACTCTGCATCCACCACAGCCTCCACTCGACCTCAGATCATCCTCCAGAGCTTCTTCATCTAAAGTTCCTGCACTCTGAGACCGTTTCTCGAAGCAAGGCCAAGAGCGACCACAGGATGAATACTCAAATATCAATAGAGATACTCCTGAAGAAGAAGAGGTGAAAAAAGAGTGATTGAAATTTGGATATCTTGCTGAGACAGACAGAGTCAGAACGAGATCCAAGAAAGGACGAGGAAGAGGAGAAGATTTCGGCAATGTGTTCATGGAGTTCTTTCAAACCCAGAGGAAAGTGGATCAGACGTGTAAATTGCGAGATCTACATGCATCTGTCACCGCTGCGACTCTGATTAAATGGATAACACACACACATTCACATTTTTTGTTCACTGCATATCTGATAAGGAAGCTCCTCTAAACTTAAAAGGATCAGCGTCACCGTCAAGGGCAAAGACAAACACAATGACGCTGATCTCCACTGAGCCTTGTGCAAATGTTCCAGAGGAAAGTTCCCCTCAAGTTTTTTTTTTAAAGTTTACACTGTGATTATTGAAGTTGTTGGTGAAGTTTGCAATTAATGTTTTAGACTTTCTAATTGTCACAAGTTGTTTTTTCAGATCGTACCCCGGGTGGTGGAGCTGGTTGGAAGAATAGACCCTTTGTATCTTAGGTATTTGGAGACACTGGGAACACTGGGAACTGGTATTTGTAGTAGACAATTAAAATGTAAGAGCTTCAACACAACAATTATGTTAGTTAAGTGCTGAGACTGGAGGAGGGCAGTTAAATGGAACAACTTATCTGTTTTATAATCGTCATAATAATTTAATTTCGAGTTAAAAGTGAAACGTTGTCTATGAATAAAGCAAGAACTAACGCAAGAACGGATGCTGTGGTGCTAGTATCAGAGACTGAGTTAGACGTTGACATAAGGTTTGAAATGAGAGTGCACGGGTTTTATCAGTGCACTGTTACAGGTAAGTGGAAAATGAGTGTCTTTAACCGTGTGGTGGTGATGTGGGCTCTGCTGGTTCTGCAGTGTTAGGACAACTTCTCTGTGATGTTTTTGTCCAGAGTGCTCTCAGGTTGACTGGAATGAATTCACTCTAGTATCTGGTTATTGCATTCATTTGAATGTGTCTGAGGAAATTACAAAAAACTGAAAAAACTCTGTGAATGTGAATGTATATGCAGTCACTCCTCAGACAGACTCATCAGTGCGTCTATTGAAAATGTAAATGCTCGCACAGCTCTTCATCAGAAAATTAATGTTATGCTGTTATGTTTGGCAGCGGCTTTGATCGTATCTACTTGAGTTTGAATTTTTTTCTCTCTCCGTTCGTTAAAGGTCAAGGGGAGATGGAGAGAAGAAAGAGAGAGAGAGAGAAGAGAGGCGCTCTTTTCATTTTATTAAAAAATATGAGGAAATATTTTGATGTGATCTGCAGACAGACTTTCACAACACAAGAGGTGATGGTTCTCAGCCTGGTGCTGGATTATTCTGCAGCTACAATATACCATGACTGTGAATCTTCATACATTTTTAAAATCACTTCCAGTCCCAGCTCCAGTTATATTATTATTATCATCATCATCAGCTGTTCCTCTTTCCACTGAATCCTACAGTTTCTCTTCAGCCAGCCCATCTCCAACCTCCTGCTCATCCTCTTGTCGTTCTCCACTTCCTCATCATCTCTCTGCTCAGAGTGTTTTGTAGCGGTTCAGTTCAACAGCCTCCTCAGCCCAGCACCTCCACAACTCACACACATCTGTCAGCCGTGGCAGCAAAATGAACCTGCACTTTTTTCTTCTCCTCCACATGTTTATTCCTGACTCTCAGAGCTAAGGGGTTACACCCCCCCCCCCCTCCCAACACCCCCCCTTATGCCAAAAAGGTCTGTTGTCATCACAGCCTCCTCAATGTGGTTCTTATGTGACTGTATCAGTTCACAGTCGGTGAGTCAGTGTGCCAGAAATGAAGTCTCAGTCACTGGGGTGAAGGCGACGACGGAAACACACGCACAGTCCAAATCCAATAAATGAAAACACACAAACATACAAACAAAACAAGAAAGGCCACACTTAGATTTTCACCTCTGACCTGTAGGAAGAATAACTGCTGCTGAATCTTTTATTATTTTACTCCGACTGCTGCACAGAAACTGATCATGGAGACGTTACAATGACGTGAAGACGGATTATGAACCAGATCTGCTGATTTGAGTCTTTTAATATTAAAGGGGAATTTCCGTTTTTTTTTTTACAATCTGGACCTTATTTCTATCATAAAATACGATCATTTACTCACCCAGATAACTTTGCTGTCATTACAAGTCGTTTCGACGAAATGAGCTCCAGCCGAGAGCCACGTATATCCGTATAATGGAGTCTACAGGGCAGCAGAATGCAGCCTCTAAATAACACATTATCTGCAGAGAAACTCCTTCATTTCACCAATATTTAGTTATGATACGCGCTCTATTTTATCCTAGAAATAAGGTCCAGATTGTAAAAAAAACGGTAATTCCCCTTTAAGCATGTGCTAATCAATTTAGATTATCTGCATATTATGTTTAAAAAAAAGCTTATACCTCCATACAAAACAACAATGGTCGACTTCACAGTGTGAGCATTAAGTGGTAACACAAAAACTGATCGAATAACATGTATTTTAATGTATTGTGTATTGATTGAGGGAATATGGAAAATTAAAGGGAATGTGTGAGGAAGATTTGTGAACAATATCTCATGAGTTAGATTTACATATTTATCCACAAACACATGTTCACATTAAAATTTGAGTTATGCAGCTTTAATTTGTGGGGAAAGAAAGGAGCAGAAGGATCACTCTTTTTTTCTTTTAGCAAAACTAATAATTCCGCTAAAATTCAATTTGGATGATCAAAATTTTATTGAGAGAAGACGGACGTGTCGCAGAGCTTAATACCGAGTCAAACTACGTGAAGGTGTATATTTGTGAGGAGCTAAATCACAGTCTCATTAAAACTGAACGTTGAGGGAGTTTATGTTTTGTGCTCATGTGAGGTTGGGTTTTTGTTAAGGTCTGTATCAGCTGTATTTAAAGTTAAAGAAATAATGTCCAACACAACACAAGGTCACAGCAGAGGTGAGGACGTAACTCATCCACCCGATCGTGACTTGTTCCACGTGGGATGTGGGAAATGTTTGTTTCTCAAAAAAACATCAAGTACAAATTATCACGTTTGTGTTTTTACGCTGCAGACATGAAATTCACTTTAGCATCTCTCTCTCTCCTGTGGCCTCCCCCTCCCCCCTCACCCCTCCCACCCTGAAAACTCTCCTCAGGTCGATGTGAGTGGTTGTATATGACATGTGGTTGCCTCTGTCTTCACATGCAGATGCACAGATGTTACAGATGTTTTCCTTTTCTATGAAGCTATACCATGATATGTATTATGTATTTCAACACAGTGTGAAAATATTGCATTAGTTTATGTCCCAGCAGCTGCGTTGGAGATGACATGTTGATTTTTCACCCTGCAATTAGTGATGCTGTTGTTAAAATCTGAATGAACACAGTGAAAGCTCTGATGTAAATGTAAATACATGTATATTCTATATGTTTCTTAACGCAGAGATCGGACCTCAGCACATTCCTTTCACTGGGTATTTTTAGAGCCGCCTTCAAAGAGCAGAGCTTCTTCTGTGACATGTCAATGTAAAGCTATAGACGACCGTTTGCTTGATGCAAATGTCACTGACAGAAAATGTACGTGTGACAGGAAGCAGGAGGGATTCAGACGTTCACTGTGACAGGATGAGAAAAACATCCTGTGAGCGATTTCACAGAAGTTTTCCTGATGCTGCACAGGTTCAGCTCTGCTTCTGGAGGAAAAAAGTGCCACATACAGTGATTGATTTAGTTCACATTTACAGCAGACGTTTAATAAGGCCATGATCGAAGGATAATTTCAGAACAGAAATAACTAATTGAACATTCTGTGACATTTATCTGTACATTTATTTATAGCCATAGCGCTGATGCACAACATCTACTGCACCGAATATGGAGCTTAAAGTTAATAAATGGATCATAGGATGAAGAACATTTGTTGAACTTACACATTTATGACTAATCAAATTTGCCCGGGCAGATTCAGGTTGTGTGGGTTGCCAGGTTGTGGCGACAGATGGGTTGGAAATGTATATGCATGTGCGTGTATTGTGTCTCACACACACACACACACCGTCTGGCAACTTGAAAAATGCAGGATGGATCCGTGTGAGACGATTATTCAGAATAAAAGGTCGAGGCCCAGAACCAAACAGCAGCAGAGGAGGGAGCGGGAAGATTTCCTCCAAATAAGAAGAAAGCAGCAGGTGAGTGTGTGTGTGTGTGTGTGTGTGTGTGTCAGTCTGATACCTGTTGTATCTCCAGAGCTCAGACTATTAGAAACACATCAGTGAGTCACACTGTTGCACTGGGCGTCATGTTCCTTCTCTACCATGAACACACCATCATGTTGTCTGTTGCTCAGACTCACTACAGCACCGACTGTGGATCAATCCGCTGCTGAAAATAGTCCCTAACAAATACAAACGGCCCCTTTTCCACTAAACAGTCAACAGCTCTACTCACCTCGGTTCAGGTCCTTTTCCACTACAGCTGAGTTCTTCATAGTTCCTCCTCAACGTGGGCGGAGTCGTCACAGCGCGCCGGCTACGGTCGCATCGTCTTGCTCTCTTTTTTCGTTCCTCCCATCAGCCAACAAACACACTCGTCTGCAGCATGATAACGGACCACAGCAGCAATTGAACCTATCCTGAAAGAACAACAACAGTCTCAGTACAGATCAGTGGTCGCTGTTTTTAAAATTAGCAGGTGCAATTCTAGTGTTGGACGTCGGGTTACCAAAATTTGGCAAGTCGACAGAGCTACTTGCGCATGTGCAACAAGTAGATTTGCACTGGAGACACAGGAGAAATGAGAAAAGGGCAACTCGAAGAATCTGTAATCTGTCATTACAGGTGTCAGGCCGATGTGTGTGTGAGGATTATGAATGAATGAAAAGAAAATGTGAGTATTTGTTTTGCAAATCGATTTACAGTATGCGCCGCTACATTTTATGCTTGTGCTGCTAAAACTTTAAGTTAGGGGAGCCCTGCCTAGGCATTACTAAAAAAACAAGTAGAACCGAGCCGAGTAGCTGAAGGAAAAGGGTCAAAGACACTGAAAACCTGCAGAATTTTGAAATAAACCCAGAAGATTTGAGTTTCCCTCCAGCGTCCTCCTGATGACATAGAAAGGTCTAAATGCACTTCCTCCTTCATACCTGTCTGATCTGCTCAGACCTCCTGTAAAACCTGTTTTCTATCCTTCATGGCTCTAGTCTGATCCCAGAGGTAAAAAGATGTCGACTGGCTGCACAGCCTTTTCCCATCAGGCTCCTCTGCAGCTTCAAATCCAAACTTATATTCTCATCAGGCCTGAAGTTGCATTTAGCTCCAACCACCATCATTCTAAATTCCTAAATATTATAGATAGATATATACATATATGTACATATATAAAAAACCATCACCATCATAGTCAATATTACTTCTTTACAGAGACACTTCCTTAAATTCAGTCAGAATTATTGATCGGAGTGAATTAGAATTGCACAGAGTGTGGAAAAAGATCAATTTGTGCTTCTAAGGCCAATTTGTGCAGACTCATTCTTTCTGCTGCAAATTATTCAGATTTCATAATTTGTATGAATTTGCTCGGGGCTCTTCCTCTATTTGATAGCGTGAGCCCCGCTGCATCAAATGTGGCTTCCTATGGTTTCATTTATAGATGATGAGGAGTCAAGCGGAGGTTCTGCTGAGGGCAGATGATGTCTCCTGCTCTCATGAAAGGATAATTTGTCCAAAAAAAAAAAAAAGAGAAAGGCTGCTTTAATGCATCTCCGCAGCAGCCTGTACTGTATGAGTTTGTGAGTCACTGCATGTCACGACGAGTGTGTGCGGTGAGCAGTCGAGTGTCTTGCGGATTGCGTGTTCCTGGTTGAGCTTGTGATGTTTGGGAGCCACTGTGTGATCACAGCGGGGTGGGAAAGGCCAGGCAGCGCAGCCAGGAAACAAAGCAGCCTCATTAATCCCTGCTGATAGGAGGTTAGCCGCCGCCGTATCGCTGCAGCAGAGATGCTCCGGCTTATCGTATCAGTTCCCGGCAACAAAGTGTTTCGCAAAAAAAAAAAAACTCGTGGAATCCCTTTTTACCACGGCTTTCCCTTCCTTTTCCTCGGTTCAGCCTTCTGAAGGTTTTTCTGCCGTCTGCCTTTCACAGCCGCATAAATCGTGTCATGTCATAGTCACAAAACTTTACGGCGGCCTCCCCGAGGTGCTCGACACCTTCTCCGTGGGCATTCAGAATGAAAATGTCTCGGGATACAAAAGGGAAGGAAAAAAAAACAACAACTCAGACAAGTGACAGCAGGTAACTGGGACTGTGTTTTCAGCCTCGCATGAGACCTGCTGCTCTCCTGCAAAGAAAGAGACGCTTCTTAGAAAATTACAAACACGCTGTCGAAAAACTGACGTCTTAATTACATATTCATGCTCTGAACGCTCTGCAGGACGCCACTTATACTGAGTCGCTTAATGCATCTTACACAAATCAGACAAAAACCATCCAAGGAGCTCAAGTATGGAAGAGGATTAGGGTCACATCTCTCTGATTCTGGGATCAAATATATTTATCAGATTTAATTTTTTAGCAACACTGTACTTGGGCGTCCTGTAGCTGCTGCAGATCTGGTTCCTGTATATATTTAAATAACTACTCACCTGCTCTGCCCTCACTTCCTGTTGTGGCTCCGTGTAGCGCAGCGAGATTAGCTACAAGCACCTCCTCAAGTGATTGCCGGTGTATAAACAGTCTGACAAGCCGAGCCTCTACAGTATTTGATGAGCAGTGAACTGTATAAACTGGACTCTCATTAATCAGCTGTCAGGTATTTAAAAAAAAATAATATAAATATATATTTAAAGTTGTACCTGTGTGAGCAGCTGAGAGACAGCCAGTGGAAAATTAACAGATATACAGTTGCAGTAATGAGGGCTGTTCCCCGGGCAACAGTGTTTAGAGAGCAGCACAACCACTTTGTTTTCCATAATGATTTATTGCACCAGAGATGTAATATTTATTACATCAGAGATATAATAAATCTTTGTTGCTTTTCTGGGCCATTTACCCGCCGTGATTACAAAAGAGCGCTGCGGAGAGATAGCAGGTAGCCGGCGCCGTTCCACCGCACTGTCAGTGATGAATAAACATCTAATGTTTCATATTAAGTGCTCTTTATTAAGAGCCCTTAAAGTGATTTGTGTCAGCGTTTACATCCCCATGTCCCCCCCCCCCCCAAACACTCTGGATGCAGCTGTGTGGGAGGTCTGGACCCCGATCTGGATCCAGACTCGCAGCGTTCACATGTTTTAAAACGCTCCGGAGCAGCAGATGTTGAGCTGACGGCTCGGCTCACCGTCAACACAAACACAACACAACACAACACAACACAACACAAGCCTTTTCAAACGAGCTGCATTGTTACGTTCGCCTCTCGAGGGCAAATGTGCAACTGTGCTGGTGTTTCAGTAACTCTCAGTGGGGCTTATATACAGTACACAGACAGCGCAGAGAACAGGATTCAGATATATTTATGCAGCCCCGGCCCCCCCTCTAAAAAAATATAGAAAATACAAAAGATAATCCATCCATTTTCAGCAACTTAATCTGAGGTCAGCGAGGCAGAGGCAGCCACTCCACTTCCTCCAGCTCTGGCTCCTCCTCCTGGGGGGTGGAGGGGGTCCCAAGACGTCCTCTCCATTATGTAAACTCTCTGGCTCCGCCTTCGGGGTGAGAGGATCTGGAAAAAAGAAGTCAAAAAGAGAGAGTTTAGAAGGCGTACTGATCGGGAGATCGAACCCCCTCGAGGACGTCCCACACAGGTTGAGACTGGCTCGACAAAATAATAATAGTGATAATAAACTTTATTTATATGCCAACTTTAACGGTAACCCTTGAATTTACAGGCAGTTAAAGGGACAACGAGGAGTTTCTATGTGGTAATAAAAAAGTCTCATATTAATGTGGATGAATCTACGTTACCACTTGTTAATGGTCCATTTTCTATAAATCTATGGTTTTGTCTCTATGGTTATTTTGTTATTATTAGTGGTGGTGGAAATGCTGGGCGAGCCGACCAGCGTTTCTTTACTTTCGGTTTCGTGGCGAGTCATGAGAATAACACCGCCGAATCTCCGTTTATGGTGGGAACTACGACGGTATGTGATCGTCTTCCAACCTCTGACTTTAATTCTTGATGAATGAAAACATGAGTCTGTCTTGCGCCGGTCAAAGAATTTCACGGTGCGGAGGCTCATAAATGTAGTGTGAGAACACTTCGCTTTTCCAAAACTCCTCGTTGTCCCTTTAATTAAGTGATAATGTCAAGAAATAGTCAAGAAATTATGTTGAAAAATATTGCCACGAAATAACGATTGATTGTGTAGAAATGTCCCAGAAATATCAGTCAATTCCAAGGACTTGGTGGAGAACAATTCTGGACTTTCCCAAAAAATTCAAAGCATGAAAAGCATGTGTAATCTTGCCTTTATAAAAAAAACATATTACTATAAAATTTACCATTATAGGCTATTTCTTGACATTACAATGCAATGAATTGTTATTTCTAGACTATTTCTTGACATTATCACGTAATTAAAGCAGATATCAGTGGAATGTTTTTGTTAATATAAGTCCTAAATAGTCCTATTTTCCGTCAGCAATCACTTACATGAAGTATTTCAGCCTAAACACGAGTCTCTCCGTCACTCTGCTCTGCTGTAACCCGAGGAGAAAATTTTCCTTGTGGGATACAAGTGTTATCCAATGAGGGGAGAGAACGGCATGAAGGGCTGTGTGTGCAGCCAAGGGATGCGCGTGAATGTGGTGACGTAGCACGAGGACCAATTGATGCCTGACAAGGGCGGGGGCTGCTAACTCATGGTGCGTTCAAGGAAACTCGTACTTTGTGTTTTTCCTTCCTGTGAAGTCATACCAGTTCGATCTGGTACGAGTTCACGGGTCGGAAGTTACGAGTGGCCGTTATAGGGAACTTTCACAGACAACAGGACGGTAAAAACACGAGCTACGGGTTACCTGGAACGCTACCAAGTCGTAGTTGTGACTTGAAGCTGTAACTTACGGTTTCAAAAGCCTGCCTTGAACACAGCATTAGCCGAAACGGCCGTGCCGATGATATCTGCTTTAACGGCCTGTAAATCATAGAGTTACCCAACTTTCTCAGATACCAGGTAAAAATGTTGGTTGCTTTTATTATTTTGCTTTCATTTCAAGCCAAAAGGTACTGTAGACACCTGTCTAAAACGTCTCCACTTCAGTTTGAGTGGTTATTTCTGCAGAGGGAGCGATCTGAGGTGAAGTGACAGAGACTCATGACTCCCAGTGAACATAAATATATTATATACAGACAGATAATTATCTATACACAGGTCAGATTTACTGATCCTCACCATCCCAGAGTGGAAGAACGACGACGATGCGGTGGAATAAATCCTGTAGATGAGGAACCTCGTATATAGATGTCGTTATACGCTCTTATTTTGGAGGATTATGTGCACGAGCATGAATGAGATGGTTTTTATTTCTCCTCATAAAGAGGTAGCGAGGTGTCTGGTGGTGTTGGTGCTCTGAGCGCTGCAGCAGATCAAACGGCTGCGTGCTGGAGATGTGTGATGTGGGTTTGTTTGGAGCCAGATTCCCGGCTGTGTAGGAACACGGTGGTTCTGTGGGGATGTTGGCACCGCCGCCGCCGCTGTTGTTGTTGTTGTTTCTGCACAGACTGAACTCAGAGCGTCGCAGGCAGCAGCCGGCGCTGATTTGTAAAACCAGACTGTGATTGATGTGCAGGGACCGGGGGGGGGGGGGGGGGGGGGGGGGCTCGGTGGTTACAGGTCAGACGGGAGCAAATAAAAAACGCCCCTTTAAGCCACAAACAGACAGACAAACAGTAAAATGAGTTACAGCGCTAATTCTGGAGCAGTTAAAGCCGACATATGCACATTTCACTGCTTTTGATTACCGTTGTGTTCAGCTCCAAAAACTCCTTAGCAGCCACTTCCTGAAACGCTTTGTTTTGGCTGTCACACCCCCCAGCTCTCCTCTGATTGGCTCGCTCAGTGGAGGCCCACATGTGCTTGTTTATCTTGCGTTGTTGTTAGACAAACCGTTCAGCTTTACAAACAAGGCCAGGTACGGGTGTGTCTGTACGTGTTGGACCTCGAATCTGACTTACAGTTTTCATCTTCTCTGGGGAAGGAAAACAGTTGGGATTTTCCGTATAGATGCCGGTTTGGGGGCGTCGGCGTCGGCGTGTTTTCCGCAGATATCTTGCAGTTTGGGCGTTCATCCTAATTGGACGGTAAAACCTGACGTCAGGTTTTGCACAAATCTCACGGACCTCTCGTCCAGAGAGACTGAAAAGAAAATTGAATTTGAGCCCACTCTGGGTCATAAAATGAGTGTAATAACTCATCTATCAGACGATGGAGGCCAAACTTTGTGCAAAATTCTATTTTTGAGTAAATCTGGGATGAAAGTGTGTGTTTTTTTTCACATTGGATAATGCAGGCGCAGGAATTATACGTCACGCTGCGCACGATTCATCAGCCACTGATATTGGATCGGTCATCCATCATTCAAACGTCTGAGACACACACACACACACGGAGCTCGGGCTCGCCCCAAGCTTTGAATATCCCGCCCGCTCGATAGCGACCAATCAAATTCGTTTTCCTTACTCGGATAAACTCGTGTTGCAGCCCGTGACAACTCGGCGCGACAAACAGGACAAACGGCCATTTCTGTACACCTTTAAAAGTCTGCGTTAACAGATCCATGTGTTTACCGCGGCTATGACAGCTACTGAAACCATGGAAACGTAAACATACAACTCCACCGGAAGAGCAAAACCAGCTTCCATTTCTGAAGTTCGGAAAAAGTAAAGGTGGACAGCTCATGTTGTGCAACTCTGTAGAGGTTTAGCATGGACACATGACATTAATACACTGTAAGGATGTTCTATAATATGTCATGATGAAGCTGCATGGTCTCTTGGGCGGTCTGCTGCTCTGCTAATCTGCTCCCTCTCTGCCTCTGCCTCTCGGCCTGTTGCCTCCATCCTCGGCTGTTTACAGCCGTTTCTCCAGGGAGTGTTTGTCTGTTCTTTGCCCCGGGGCGTTTACCTGTTTGCCTGCAGCTACTTAGATGGTTTGTGCCCCCTGTATGTATGTATGTGGGGATTCATACAGCAGGAGGAGGGGGCTGCAGCTACAACAAACGTGAGCGGCCATCAGGGAGCAGAGCTGGCTCAACACAGCTTCTAATGATTCCTATAAGACCTCCCTCTCTCTCTCTAACTTCCTGTCTGGGCTCTCGGACCTCTCTGATGACCCGTGGAGCCGCTGACAAGCTGCTACAAAATCCACCTTGATACGATCTGTTTTGTCGAGACACACCCCCCCTCCCCCTCCCCTCCCCCCCGTCTGATGGCCCCGGCTGACTCCCACTTCTGCTGCAATATTTATCTCGCTGGAGCCTATTTTCCATTCGTTTTGATCTTGAAAGACACAGTAATAAATAAATATATGTAGTGGAACAGTGCATAATGCATGGCAAAAAGAGCGGGTGGCATGAAGACTGAACTCCACTCAAAGGGGTACTTGAAGAAGATGAGATAATGGAGCGTGCACGGTTTTGCCCACACAGGCATGCCAGGAAGACACACACACACATACCCACACACACACACACACACACACATTGGCTTATTATGCAAAGGTTTGGTGGCCTGTAGCATCTTCAGTGGCTCACATACTGGCTTCAGATCGGTCACATACTCTGAGTTAGAGCCGGTCCTATGGAAAGGAGATCAAAGACACACACACACACACTGATACAAAAAGTCTGCTTCATGTCGTCACTTCTAAACTCCACAAAACGGATTTTAGGAAAAAAAAAAAAAAAAGTTCATTTCCCATGATGCCACGGTACGTTTATATAAATGAGATTATCTGCCATGTGTTGGAAGGAACTTTAATTGTTGTAAAGTTTATGTCACACTCACAGGAAGTGACTCCAGAGATGTTGAGCGACAAAAAACTGAGACTTTTGTAAACGCTGAAGATTTAAACTCAGTTTAAAAAACTGAAAGATCGGCCACAGGCGCTTCCTGATTGGTTCTTATCTTAGTCTAATGTATTACAAGTATAACTGACTGAACTGATCTGAAAGTACATCACAACCACATCAAAGTGTTATTAGACGATGGTCCATTAATTATGGATTCAAGTGTTTGGTAACACTTTATTTGACGCCTATCTCTATAACACATTATAACCATACAGTTCAGTTCAGTTCAGTTTTATTTATATCCCAAGGGAAATTGAATTTTCAGCAGGCTTATAAGGTCAAGTATTATAATTATTATATATATAGAGTTATAATGCTCTATCATGTGTTATGCTTATTGTTATAAAGCCTTATAATAACTTATGAGTGTTTATAATGATAGTTACACACGTTTATAAGACAATTATAACACATTATAACTATATTTATAATGCATTATCGATGTGGGCATAGTTACTAACAATTATAACGTATTATAATACCTGACCTTATAAGTCAAGATAAAATGCTTCATAGTGTGTTATGATTATGGTTATTAAAGCTTCAGTTGGTAACAATTATTCAGTCATATTTGCTGGAATTGTCACTATATTCTGATGGTCAGACATTAAATGAGTAATTTAGGACAAAATCCAACTCCTCTGGCTCCACCTACAGCCTGTAATCGTATTTGCCAAAATCCACCGCGCCCGACGATTCTCCACCAGTCAGGTAGAGGGAGCAGGAGGAGCAGCCAATCGCCGCTCCTACACGTCGTGCTATGGATACGGTACATCTTTTTTTTTTTTTTTTTTTTCTCTGTGGGTGCGTTCATGGCTACTTTGTGTGTGTCTGTGTGTGTGTGGGGCGCTTGGCAGAGGTTCATAAAGGGACCTGACGGAGTATTGTCTTGAAATTTCCGACCAAGTCGCGGAGTTTACTTTCACTTTCGTCAACTTACCAACTGGAGCTTTAAGCATTATGATCATTTATGAGTGTTTATAATTATAGTTATACAGCGCTATAACTGCATTATAACTCATTATAAGTATGGTTATAATGTGTTATAGAGATAAAGTGTTACCAAGTGTTTTAGTTGGAGCAGTTTCAGATCTTCAGTGAGGAACCATAAACATGTTTCTTTGACCTTTTCATCTTTCAGTCTGATTCCAGTTTGACATGTGATGTATTCACTTCATTTACACTTTCCCCCTGAAACCTAATGAATCATTTCTACAAGTTATACAACATGACATGACATTATGATCCATATACGGTCAGATTATTACATGATGAATTCACTAATTGAGAATAAAATATAAAAACATAAATAAACAAACATGCAGCAGCTGGTGGGAAGGTTTTCTATGAGAGATTCAGGGTCAGAGCCACTTCTGACTCATTCAGCGCTACGATACGAGTCTTCATGTTGAATCACAGCTGATTCAGCTGCAGCACCGTCGCCACCGTGACATTTCACAAACAACGTGTCGCTTCACTACAAACATGTTTCCTTGGTTCCTCTCTCCTCACATCCTTTCCTTGAGTCAGAGAGAGTATCAGATCCAAGCAGAAGCATCTTAGACCGTTTGCACACGATGTTCAATATATATTTTTATGTTTCCATAAAGGCTCCAGTCCACTTTTTCAAACAGCCAATGGGCAACGTTAAAGCTGTGCGATGTTGACAGTTTATATAGTTATATCTCTGGTGTTAATGTACACGTTCTGTTTGCACTATATTTTTTATTTTTATTTATTTTAATATTTGCTGCCAAGAGGATTTCTGCCAAACTCTGTTTTAAAAGTTGGCAAATCAAGTCTGGAGTTTCCAACTCTGCTCCAGGAAACCTCCCGAAAGGCTGATGAGCATCGGTCTTGGAATAATAATAATCATAATAATAATAATCATAACCTTTTGTTTAGGCTTTTATTATTATGATCTACATTTTGAAAATTACAAGGTCTTGGTCAGGACGTTTTATTGTAGAGTTTTAAAACTTTAGAAATAAAGAAAATGTTTCGTACGTTATATATTTTTCATCGGTGTCAGATTTTTTAATTGCATAATATTGTTGAAGGCCACAGTGTGTTTCTGTGAGATGTTAAAATCTGAAAAACGCACACACAGAGACACACACACACACACACACACACACACACACACACACACGGTGTTAAAAAGTCATGCAGACCTGATGTTCTGATGATGATTAAACAAGTTCTTTTCCAAGAGTTTGATAATTGATTTTACTACAATATGGAAAGTAACACAGCCCAGTGTGTGTGTGTGTGTGTGT
Organism: Trachurus japonicus; assembly: GCF_045865225.1. NCBI lineage: Eukaryota > Metazoa > Chordata > Actinopteri > Carangiformes > Carangidae > Trachurus > Trachurus japonicus. Next base: position 3,697,243 of record NC_140926.1, read on the forward strand.
TTGTGCAAAATAATTAAACATTAAACTTACAAAGCCATTTGCCTGAACAAATTGTTCTGCAGTCTTTCACACATACACACACATACACACACACACACACACACACACACACACACACACACACTGTTGCATCTTGAAGCTGACACGCTGCATCACCAGTCCATTGTTTGCCTGTGATTATCAAACCCACTCATGTTCTATTTCCGCCACACATTAACCTCTGAAATCATAGTGTATCCCTCACACACACACACACACACACGTAGACACATGTACACACACACGCAGCTTTCCATCAGACCACATGGACAACAGCAGTTTCCTCTCACCACTCTGCAACACATGGGGATAATTTATCTGCTACACATTCAACTTCTCCTTAATATTGTGTTTGCACATGCCAATTTGTTTTGAGGCTATTTTATCCTCACGTTGCAGGTGTGTGTGAAGGCAGCAGGTACAGTAACACCGGCCATAGGAAGGAGAGATCATTGGGTAGGAGTAGTGCAGAGAGGTAAACAGGAGATAAATAGCAGATGCAGAAGCTGCTCGACTTAGACGGACATAAAGGGTTGGATATGTGATGCAGAGGGGAGGGTGAGGGGTGGGGGGGCTGAGGAGCGACCACCAGAGCAATGATGAGAAGATAAAAGCTTCAGATCCTGAGGGACACTAGTGGCCCCTAGAGGCTGCAACTAGAACTACACGGCTTAATGCAAAACTGATGCTCAAAACAAACGATGCACTAGTTGATTGTGTCGTTTCTCTGATGTTTGATGAGATGAAGCAGGAACTGACGTGGTGTCCAAGAAGACACGGTTCATCTCCAGGGGAACATCTAGGAAAACTCCACCTTAACTACAGAATTAAAGGAGGACAAAGAGTGGAGTCAAGTGGTCAACAAAAAACCATTAGCACTTAACCGCTCCAGTATGATACTTATTATTCCTATTAGTCAAAGAGTGGACATTTGTATTCAGGTGTGAAACCTTAATAATAACTTAATTATAATATTTTTGTTGTAAATGAGCTGAAACGGTGAAGAGTCTAACTAACAGACAGAGAAGCAGTCGCAGCTGCAGCTTCATGGTGTCACGTCATGGAGCTGTGCTGCTGTGTGTGAACCACGTCATGGGAACTCAGAGGCAACACAGTGTTACACTCAGAGTGACTGTGGACCCAGACCAGAACCAAACCGAGCAAAGGAACTGATATCACACCCCAAAAAAATCCAAAACACACTGGAGCTGCAGGGCTGAAAATAAAATCTCACATTTACTTTATGTTAATTGTTTTGTTTGGACCTGGGGTGGGTTGTGTTCAACAGGTTAATATACTGTATATGGATATTCTCATTCATCCAGGTCATTGTTACTAGTCCTGACTAGTCAGCCCGATCCGCTGCAAACTGATGAAGCCCCTTGGATGACAGGCGAAACGTCTTAAATACAAGTCCAGTTGCCTTTGATTCAATTTGTTTCCCAGAGATGTTCAACATGTTGGTGAACTCAGGATTTTCAGCTGTGTATATATGTGACACCAGATCTCTGCACTGGGATACAGGACACTATGGGTAAAAGATTGTGCTAATGTTAGTGTCTTGTTAGCAGAAGCTGTCCTCTGCAGCTGCTAAATAAATCCACAGGCTTTACAGTGACAGTAGTGTTGTGGTCAAAACCACCTCACCCCAGACCAGTGTTTTCCCCCAGTAGGAGGAGCCGACAGCTGACAGGTTGGCCACACAAGATTAAAAAAAATGGAAATTACAAACAAAACAAGGCAGTAGCTGTGTTGACGAGCAACAATAGCGTCATAAAAAGAGGAAGACGTTGGCAACCGTTGCAATTGTTAGCCCCCAGTAAGTGCACAGTGTTTGATTTGAGACAACGCTAACTGTAGAAATTTGTGCACTAAAGAAAAAAGTACATAATGTACATATTATACTACATGGCAGTAGGGGTGGGAGAAAAAATCGATTCACATAAACATCGCAAATCTTTTTTGACGATTTTTAAATTGATTTTTTTTTTCAAAAATCTATTTTTTTTATTTTATTTTAAATTTTTTAATATTGTGCAATGTGCATTTGTTCGCCTTTTTTACATACAGAGAGTACAGGTTTTGAAAATGGTTATAAGGGTATAAAGTTCACTTTATAATGGAGCATGTTAATTTATAGGCTCCTACAGTGTTTGTGTGCAGATAAATGTTAAAAATGCTAAAGACTAAAAATCGAGAGAATCGGCAATATCGTAGAATCGCAATTTAAACGAATCGCCATCCAAAAAGTCGTAGAAGAATCGAATCGGGAGAAAAGCATATCGTCCCAGCCCTACATGGCAGTGTACTCATGGAAGGATTCGAATTGAGACACAGCTGAAGACCAGAGGGGTTAGGGTTAGGTTAGACCAAGTAAAAATGTCCATAAAAATGTGGCCAAGACACTAGACAGTAATTGAATCCAGATCGGACCCTAAAAACCAGACGAACCCTCCAGACGCCTGAGGAGACGCTGGTCTCCTCATGGTTTTTAGCTCATGCTGCCATGTTGACGTTTCACCTGAGGTGGAAGGTTCACACTGAGATTACCCAAGTTTAAGTGGAATTCAATTAAAACTTTTTTTAAACATTGTCCTAAAGCATAAATATGAATTAATGGATAAAATTAATTTATTGCACAGCTCTACACTTGATAAAACACAAGGTACCACTGTGTTAAGTGTTTAGTTGGCCCAGTGGGACCTGACCTCTGGGCCATAAACAAAGCAGGAGTCACATTAACATTAACCAAACAGTCTCCATCACTGACTAATATTTATAATGTGTTTCTGTCTGAAGAAGCTCAGAAATCCATCTTTACTCTTTGCAGACGATGTGGTTCTGTTTCTGCTTCAGCACCAAGTCTGAGGTTTTTGTTCTTTGGCCAGGAAAGACTAAACCGCTTCCTCTGAACTGGGGGGTGAGTTACTGCCCCGAGCGAAGGGGTTCAAGTGTCTGGGGTCTTGTTGACGAGTGAGCGAACATCAGGATTGAAACCGGCCAAAAAACCAAACATTTACTCTGGTCTCTTTTGAGGACGACAACAATAATCTTTATAGTGGGGCGTTGGAGAGCGGCCATGGCAGTGCAGCTGTTCCCATTGTCACGGTGAAACATGCCGGCTCAGACAGCGGACGGAGAAGAGTGGATGGGAAAATAAAAAAAGAGACAGATTTCCCTCATGATCGGGAGCGTCTGTAATATCCCGCGTATCCCTCGTCTTTACATGTGACAGCCTGAACGACCCACAAAGCCCCTGGTCCTGGTCCTGGCTCAGCTTTCCCCAAAGCTGTAACTGAAAATCATTAACTAAAAAGGAAGCATTGTGCAGAAATCATTTATAGCTACATTTTGTTGAGTAAATGCACCATAGCGAGGGAATGGCCTACTCCATCTGCACAGCAGGTTAAAAGGCGCCATTGAAAAGTTATTGCATTTAATTCAGCTCGGCGCTATGAATGATTTATTTGAAAGTCCCATTACAGCAGGAAGAAGGGGCCTATTTTCTGAATACCTGGCGCATGCAGCCGGGGTTTACCGGCAGCTTTTTGTCCATTAGACGCCGTACAAGTGTGAACAAAAAAAGAGATTGATTTGAGCGCAGTAATGAAACCACAGTCTCTCAACTCACACATTTATTTGGAGCTTTTTAAAATGAAAGAGAGATGGATGGTTTAGTGTGTCGAAAATAATTGCCTGTATCATGAGAGTTCATTACGTTAAAGCAGGGTGTGTTTCCAGCCGTCGCACTTGGCCCTTAATTGTCGCAATCATAAAGCAGCGGAGCTTTTCTTCACCTTGGTAATCTCAGTGACAAACACATTACACACAGGAGTGGAGGGTGACATCGAAAACACACACACACACACACACACACACACACACCACTCCTCGACACTGTCTCTTTACAGTCACGCACTATTATATTGTTTTACTGTTTCTGACAACGTAATCATCGGCTGGGTTGTGCTCATTTTTCTCAGTGACTGAATGAAAGAGGAACTCGTTTTATTAAGTCTCATTCTAAAACTCATCATCTTCTCAGCTTCAAGGAATAGTTCAACTTAGCTGCTGTTAGCTGCCTGCACCATGGCAGCTCCTTATCTTTATCAAAACATGTTTATTTTAATTGCAAATTTATGATTTAGGCTGTTGAATTAGAGTTGCATGTTGAGCAGCAACACAGATCTCTGTTTCTTACAGTAGAAAAAATATATACACATCATATTTCCTCCATTAGAAGCCGGTTTTTAATTAGGAACCGGGTCTCTTATAACGACCGGGGGCGTTGTTTGAAGATGAGCTACTGACCAATGAGCTTGTTGTTGCACATGGTCTCTAATGTGAAAAAATTAACAGAGCAAATGGGAGGAAGGAGGCTTCATATTAAAATATGAGCAAAGCAGAGTGGGAATTAGAAATAAAGGCCTCCCTCGAGGTAAATAAAGACCACTGTCACTATTTGAGGGAATCTACTCTGCAAGTAATCAAGTACTTGTTCAAAAGGTAAAGAGAGATGAAAATGCCCATTTCTACCGACCTTTGACCTTTAACCATCTAAATCAAATCAGTTTGTCCTTGAGTTAGAGTCCATGTGAGTGTTTTTCAAGGTTGAAGCAAAGAAAATAGAAAGGACAAATGAGAATACATAATGCTGTGGATGGTGTGCTTTATGCTAAATGCTTAATATGTAAGTTAACACCATGTTGTTAATGTATTTTGTCGTTGTTCAGATGATTTAAATGGTGAAACTATTGGACTTAGTGAAGTCTAATCCTGCAATTTAAACTCTGCCTCCCTGAAACTCAAAGTATTGGTTTCATTTCTCTTTGGTTTTATTACAAAACTTCATCATGTTAAAGACACTATAATGTCCTAATGCTGCTTTAAAAAGCTTTCTGGGGGCTGCGGTATGAATGCAGATGATGGATATCGGCTGGAGCCGAGTGTGACCTGCGGGTGACAAACAGCCGATTGGAAGCCAGCAGCGCTTTGCTAAACGTCAGTCATTGTTCACTTCATTTGCTTGGCTTGATTTAGGTCTTGCTTGCAGGTCAGAGCTGCAGGCGGGAAGAAGAGAGTGGAGAAAAATGCATAAACATTTTAAATGCATTCCCCCAAATCCAAGCCTTCAATCTCACCCCTCTGCCCCACGGGGACATCCAACCACGTCTCATCTCCATATCAGCGGGGTCGGCTCTGCTCCGCTTTGCCTCGTTTACCTGACAAAAATTGCCGCAACCCAGCGATGGCGTCTCATAAAAACTGTGATGGAAGGGAAGGGTCAACTGCTGCACATACTCCGGGTGCCAAATCATAAGATGTTTTTTTGCGATTGTTCTCCGAGAGAGAGAAACAGATACGTTATTACCTGCGGCGTCTTCTCCCAAGCTAAAATAGTATGTTGGCCTGAATCTGTATTCATAACCTGGCTGCCAAGAATGCACATGAAACAGATACAACAGAGGAAATAATGGAATATTTTTGGTCCGCTCCTTTCAAACAGATGGAATAATAGCGAATGCTGAGGGCAGAGGAAGGAGTTGAGAAGGGTAAATTCAATAGCAGGATTTTTAATATCTGAGAGAGAAATAGTAAACATGAACCGTGCCAGTTTTCAGAGGCTGCCTGTGTATCGCTTCTTTAATGTGGCACTTAAAAGAGCTTCGGCTTCAAGAGGCTTTATATGGAAAACACCAACAGCCATCTGAAAATGAATGAAAGAATGAGGGGGTGTTTTGCCAAAAAAAAAAAACTGAAAATCTGAGGAAACTTGAGCCAGGGTTGCAGGCAAATGTTGAAGATAGAGATCAGTCCATTTCCTAATGTCTCTCTCTCTTTCTCTCATTTGTTTAGACGCCTTTTATTCCTCTGCAGCTCGGTCCACAGCTGCCAGCGTGTGGAGGAGGAGAGGCTACATGCTTTCAGGCCGTGCAGTGAAATGTGCCATCAAATAAGGGTTCGGACACGTCGGGGGGGTAAATGTCACTGGTCTCTATTTCTGCAGCGTTTACCCGAGGTCGCTGGCAGTCGTTATTGAGGTTGAGGGTAAAATGAACTTTATTGAACCTTGAGTGGGGGGAAATTGTGCAACTGTGACTTTTAAAAAAAGTAGAAACATGGTTCATTTTTCATTGACTGATGCCGACACACAGTCGAACTCAACTGTGACCTGTAGAGATGTGATGTTGGATCTGAAGTTGAGCTGAAGGAGATCTGTATCTGTATGAATGAAAGCAGCAATGGTTTGGATGTTGCCAAGGACCAAAGCAGCAATGAGATATTTACTGAGTTATTTTGGACTGTACACATCCATTTACAGCAGTTCTTGCAATAGAGGGTTTTTGTAGTTTGTGTTTAGAGTTGGTCGAGGTAAAGAAACCTCAGATTTCTGCTGCAGCTAGTTGAAGTCAGCTTTTATTTTCATGTTGTGCAGTTTCACTTTATTGCATGTGATGAAAAAAGTGTTTTTCAAAGAGAAGAGTAACTTGGAAAAAGAGTTTCTGCTGCAGTTTTGCACATTAAATGTTCTTAAAATGCCTCTGTACTGTGTGAAATATGTCCTAATAATACAAGAGTAAAATAGTTGTGTCTTTCCCCATCAGAAGCAAATTATAGACAAATTAATTACCGTTATTACTTTATGCTTCCTGACCATTGATAGAAAATACATCAGCAGTTCTGTCCACATATTTCTGAAGTCCTGACACTTCATCTGTAGCTGTAACCAGGTCAAAGGGTTCCTTTGTTCAATATTAACAGTGGTTTTTCTGAAAATTTTATTGCTTTACAAGGGGCTTGAAAACCTGCCAAATTGGATTTCACATGAAAACTTCACATCCACCCTGAGCTGAGCTGAGCTGAGCTGGATGAGATGAGCTCATGACGACAACAACAAAACATCCAGGTTCTGCTCTAATTTAAAATTTCAGTGATGTTTTGTTTTTTTTCTCCCCATCAACATGTTGTGTTGTGTTGTGTTGTTATTTCACATCAGCAGTATCTACTATAACACTGTGCTTTCTAAATGTCCAGGCACTGGTAGTGAGGAGAGCAGCCACTGACAGGCTGTTATATAGGTGAATAGCTCCAGCCATTATAGCAAAGCAGAGTCATGGCTGACAACAGCAAAGTGCAGCCTGGGAACGAATAGCTGAGGAGGATCTGTAAAGTGACAGTATATATATATTTTTTATTTATTTTTTATTTTTTTATCTTATTTTTTTGCAGCTCGAGTCACCCTGAACTCCTCTTGACCTCAGCTCAGCAAAACAAAGAGCAGCGCGACAGAGAAAATAAAGAGCCATGGTTAAAATGTCTGATTAAAAATTTAGGGACGATCAAATCAGCCTTATTTATTCACAGCGCCAGAGGCTACGCATGATTGGCTGAAAACTAGCATCAAGCTGTACTTGATTAGTTATGTCTGATGAGCTTCTTCCTGCTGGTGTGTGTGTGTGTGTGTGTGTGTGCTGTTGATTTGGGCTGATGAGACTTAATCATGCTAATCAATGGGCTCAAGGAGAGGGGAGGAGGGGAAGAAAGACATGGAGTTGAAAGATAAATTGAAAACAAAACAAGGGGAAAAAAAAAGCTGGAGTGGGTTTATTCCTGCCAACAACCCCGTTCAGATTGTTTAGATTATGTAATGTTGTGTTGATCGAGCCAGTGTCACTTCCATTGTTAATATTGTGGGTAGAATTCAGAGCATGAACGCTTTAATTTTTCAAGTCTCAGAATGCGGCAAATTACTGGAGGAATATTCAACAGTTGTCCTGGTAAATGGCTTTTCAATTTGTCCCGGGCTGCCGAGGCCGACGCTCACACGAGGACTCTTCTCTTCTCTTCTCTTCTCTTCTCTTCTCTTCTCTTCTCTTCTCTTCTCTTCCGCCTTCAGTTGCATCCGTTTCAGATTTAGACACTAAATTAGTAAACGCATCGTTCATTCCCCCCCCTCCCCTCCGTCCCTCCTCTTCCCGTGCACTGGGGTGAACTCGCTTCTTGAGGGGAAGCAATTAAATGCTTAGTGTTGGGTTAAAATTCAAAAACCAACGAAGGCCAAACAGAGTCGGGAAAAAAAAAAAAAAGTTCTTGACCGAGTTGGTCTTATTCTTCTGTTACATACATACAGTAATCACGGATCAGTGTGTGTGTGTGTGTGTGTTTGATGTGGAATACATGATGAAAGGGGTCTGCAACACTATTGTAGCCCGCTGCTCATTTGCATAACCTCAGTCATGCGAACAGTATGAGTTGGCGTGTGGGTTTTTGGAAACACCTCCACTGTGAATTCCTCAAAGTGCAGCAGCAGCAGCAGCAGCAGCATTAACAGCATTAACAGCAGCAGCAGCAGCAGCTTTAACAGCAGCAGCAGCAGCATTAACAGCAGCAGCAGCAGCAGCAGCATTAACAGCAGCAGCAGCAGCAGCTTTAACAGCAGCAGCAGCAGCATTAACAGCAGCAGCAGCAGTGAAGAAGGAGAAGGAGAAGAAGCTCCATGTTGACAACAGCCACCTTTGCTAATTAGCTGTGATTGTCTTGAAACAGAATAGTGGAGGTTGTTTTAATGAAGAGGAGGGACTTCTAGAAGTGTCAGTCAAAGGGATGTTTTAACAAAGACGGTTAAAGGTTCAGTGTGTAATATTTGTGAAGGTTTATTGGCAAAATCTGAATATACTACTATGAATATATTATTATAAGTGTTTATAAAACAGAAAGGTGAAATCCGGCGATCTGATTGGTTGTTAACATATACCACAGCTACTATTCTAAAGCCTTATCACAGCGTAAGCTATCACTCCGCGTCAGGCACGTATGACTGGTATGAATGGAAGTTGTTGTCATTTATCCATGACCAAAAGATAGCTGATGTTTTTACAATGTTAAAAAATGGACTAAAGTAGTTGAATTGACATGTTTAAGGTGAACTTTCACCTCCAGAGGGTTAACAACGGTAGAGGGGACTGAGCAGTGACTTTCACCTGAAAAAAAGCGGCGGAAAAGACGAGATGCAGAGCTACTAGGAGCTAACGTCTGGAGAGGTGGGACTATTTTTTTCACAGTGAGGCTATTTTATTGAATAATATGGATTTCTGGTTGAATAAAACTACATGAAATTGATTGTGTATTCCTCTTTCATATTGTCATTATTGGTAACTGTTTTATAAAAGCAATATATCACTCCAGGCCGTGGTATATGCTCATTATACCACGGCTAAGGGGTGTTGTTCGGCCCGACGCGAAGCGGACATTACACCACGGCCTGTCGTGATATATTGCTTAAATAATCGCTATAAAATAAAATGTGTTTGGTTTTCGTAGCCTTATAATTCTTATATACAACTTGTCATAGTAGAGGATCTTTGGTTTTAAGAAGCGCAGGGTGACGGCATCAAACTGTTCTAGAACTTGATGGTTTTAGTGAATTATTCATTCAGATTTTCTATTGTTGTGTGACTAATTATTACATAATTAGTTCAGTCAATAAGTAAAGTACAGTAAATAACAAGAGGATATTTCTGTAAAGAAACGGTCTGGCTCTCGGCTCTGTCAGATTAATCCAGCCGTTATTCTTGGTTTTTTTTGGTTGTTTTTTTTTGTTCTGGCCCCGGTGTCTGGTCCATTAACAACGTGACCATCAGCTGCTCCTTCAACATCTGGACTGATTCTGGCAAACGCTCAGAAACTCTTCCAGCTGTCACCCAACACCGGACACCGGACTTGGCCCGGACGCAGAAGAACACAGGCCAGACTGCGGCCGAGGACCCGGGCCAGAAGTTTCATTTTGCCGTCTCTGTCGGTGCCAAAAATCAAACAGCATGAAGGTGCTCGGCGGATTTCATGTGGAATTTCAATCACATCTGAATATATGATGTCATATTATTGTGTGCATGTGTAAAACAAATTTAAGAATATTAGCATTTATCCTATCCTACCAAATGACAATAGTTTTATTTTAGCACAGACAGAGCAGCTGACTGACAGTTTGGGCTTTAGGAGCATTTACATAATTCTACAAATAAAGATGAAATGCAGAGTGAGCTGCTGAAGTTTGATTAGTGAGTCAGGAGATCAAGGTGGAACTGCAGGTGTTCTCTCTCTCTCTGTCTATTCTGGAAGATGAATAGAAAGATCAATGTGAGTGTGAACTCTGAGGCGCTTCCTTCATGTTGAGAATGATTAGAGAAACTTGTGTTTCTGTGTTGACTCAGCTGACATGTCTGCATGTCGACCAAAGAAAGTCCTGGATCTCTTCATAGGGTTTTTATTTATTTATCTTTTCTTTTTTTTTTTTTTTAACACTGCGCTTCAGGGAGAAAAAGCCACGGGTCGGTTTGTGTTGTTACGAAACAAACTGAAATGAGCTGTTGGCTAATTCTGGAGTCATTTACTGTGTCATACACTATGACATATTAGCTTTTCTGTCCGTTTTGGGGGCATTTTTTGGTTTAGTGTTTTTATTTGACTGTGAAAGCGGAGAGAGAGGACATGCAGTAAAAGGTTGCAGCCAGCCAGGCGGTTGGAGCTGCTCATAACGCCCATATGGTCGGTGCCCGAGCCACTCAGCCACTGGGACGTCCCTCTCCCAATAAACTCCATCATTACACATGTCCAGGCAGAAATTTCACTGTCTCCTGAAACATAAATCCAGCTGATAAACACACATTGGAAGCTGCTCTATTGCGCCATATAGGCTAGTTAGTTCATTTGGGTTTTCTGTGTGATGCCAGTCTGGCATACGAGAGCTTCAGCTGCAAAATAATATATAACCAACATTAAAGGAAACATATGTCAAATACATTGCTTATCTTGATAAAAAGCTGTATTATTCTGCTTGTTATGAATGTATATGTGGAGTTCTGTGTATTAATATGAAGCATGCTGCGTGTATTATAATGTATGTCGTGCCTTATATTGATATTGGTGTTTGCTGTGCTGTATGTTTGTGTTCCTCCCCAGAGAGGAGCAGCTCACAGAGGCTCACATCTCTTCTTGGCCCATTAAACTTTCAGCTGCGTCGTTCCATATTCTGCTCCAGTCTCGTTCCTGGTTTGCCGCCACCGCCGCCGCCGCTATGCCGGCATTGTGCCATGACTGCTGCTGCTCGCCACGAGTGTTAAAACTTTGTTGGTTGTACACTGGTGGTAAACTTTGGCAATGAAGCAACTGAAGTGATTGCAGTGGTTTTTTGAAAGGGAGAAGATGGATGTGCTCAGGAAAAGCCTCGGTAACATCCCAGTCAGATTTCAAAGATGGAAACTAAAGGTTTGAATGGAGCCAATTTCAAATGTTATACATATGATTGCATCACAGAAATACCACCCTAAAGACAGTTTCTTGAATGGGATTCTGGTAAAAAGCCGCAAATCAGGTCTGTGGTTAACAAAAGCTTAAGTGAGTTTCAGGTTTTGTTCTAGGACATAAAACAGGTCAGTAAATACCCTAACGGTTGCTAACAATTGCTCAAAACGACTAAACCCGTTACGACTAAACGTCATTACCCCCATTCTTATGGAGGTTATTTGATGTTATTTATGGCTCTTCAACAAGTAAAACAGTCCCATTCCCCCATTAGACAATGTTTTTAAAATAAAGCGGCTGAAATCAGTGGAAAGCTTAGTGGTGGTGACGTCTAAAGTCAAGCATGTTGAAGCCTAACGTTTGAACGCATTCAAGTTTCAGATAGGGTATAAAAGGAGTTCATATGTGAAGATTATCTCACTGAACTAAACTTTTTAGTGTCATAAACTTGTGTTTTAGTCACAGAGCTGATTTTCTGACATCATCCAAAACGCAATGCAGAAATCCCATTCACTTTCTTTTTCTGGAACCAGTGCGATGTTAAACTTGTGGGTTTTGGCGTCGGCGCTGGCAGCACTCTGTCTGAACTCCAGAAACATCAATGCTGTGTATTCATTTCATTTCATTCATTTACTGCCTCATGTAGAGCACTCACAGTCACAACAACGGCTAATGACTGAAGTCGTGTTCTTGAACCCTCAGTAAACATTACATTTATATTCACCATCAATCAAAAGACTATGTTTTGTCTAGTGGTTGTCTAGGTGATGATAGCTCCTATAGCTCATTGCTTTTAACCCATTGTAGGATATATTGTGTGGTGGATGCCACTGATGCCTGCATCGCCAACAATACAACTCCGCTGCTGAGAGTGTGGTCACACATTTGGTTTCCATTGAGAAGGGATGCCAGGGATTTTCAAGGTGCCTCTCCTTTTAAACGTGTTGTTTGGTCTTTTCTCTTTTCATGGTTTTCACAGTCGACTTTAGGCTTTTAAACCTGCACAAGGTCGATTACAGCATCAAAATCATTCTAAAGACTGAGAGATTATGGTTTGACAGGAGGTTGAAATACGTCCACTGAGCTCTGCTGTGTCTTCAGGATCGACTAGAGGCTACGAAGAGTCGCTATTGATAGCTTTCAGTGACGTCACTTCCCAGGGACGTGGCGGTCAAAAGCAACATTCCAAAGTGGCCCCGCAATGGACTTTCTATGGACAAACAACCGAGTAATGACTTAAATCATCTGCCAGCAGCCGAGAGAGAAAGATATAAAAACAGCTTTGAAGTTTTGGGCACTTGTGACCCATATTCAACACCAGCTGCTGTATACCAGCTGTTTAAAATGACCAGTTCCCTGCCGAAGCTCGAGTTGGGCAATGTTTACATTTACCTGGTGGAGAATCCATCATCCTCCACCGCTTGCAACCAATATTTCCGGTGTTATGGCTCAACTGGTGTCTGATTAAAAGCCCCATTTTGTAGTTTTTTGATCTTAAAATAATGTTTCTGAACTCGTTGAAGTGGTAGAAATGTACCTGTAACTTTCCTGTGTGGGAACACCGTCCTGGTACCGCAGCTCCGCTGAGCTCCACAGTCTGAGTTCCAGCTCACTGAGCCCAGGCTCCCTGCTCCTCTCACCCACACACCAGAGCCCTTAGCTGGGCTGCACGGTGACCAGCTGCCCCCCCTTTACCCCCCGGAGCTTTGCTACGCACCGCTACCGACGGCAACGATGACGGCGGTCCGATAGCAGCGGGACCAGCAACAGCCGACACGGCAACAGCACCGCCTGCGGCGGCAGCGACACGGTAACGGGGGTCGGGACCGACCGCGGCGCGGCGAGGACGATGTTGTTATTGTATTTTCAGAGTGTTTTCCATTAGTTCGTAACTTTAACATGACAGGCTTTGTCATAGTGTGCAGTGTTGTGCAGAGTGAGAGTAGTGTGGCGCTGACTGACTGTAGGTTGCCTGAACAGGTTCACTCACAGAAGCATATTCGCTGCAGTAACATGTGAACTGCGGCTTGATTTGTGAATTTGTGACAAATCTGCGGACGGAAGTGCAGCACAGCTGTTGTTCGGTACGGTAACCAGTTAAATCAGACACCAGTTGGGCCATAACACCGGTATTTTTGAAGCAGCAGGGAGCAGTGTGTGTTTTTCTGCCTTGTCCTAACCAGCGGACAGCGGGGAAGTGGATTGTTTTGACCGCCAGGGGGGCGTTCCATACGGGCCGTGACGTCACATGAAAGCTATCAATTGGTGACGTCAATGAGTAACTTGTGAGTAATGATGTCTCTCAATTCGAATATTCCCATGAGTACACTGTCAGGGGTTAGGGTTACTTGCGGATTTCAACAGTAAGTGTTGTCTCAAATCAAATACTGTAGTTGTGCACCCACCCAACGGTTGCCAATGTCTTCTTTTTTTGGACTGCTATTGTCATCCGTCAACACATCGGTTTGTTTTGTTTGTGATTTCAATTAGCGATCATGAATGTCTTACTTTTTTTTTGTGCACCACTTGTTTGATGCAAGGTGGTTCTATGTTTGATTGAAAACAGATGCTCTCATGTCTCGTCTCTGGGCAACAAATTGAAGCCTTCGATTCAATTTGTTGCCCAGAGAAAACGACGACCTGGATGAATGAGAATATTCACAGACGTATCTCTCTATGTCTTGGAAACCAATGGGAGTATAAAAATCAAATGTGGATGCAAACTCAATTCAACCTCAACCAGCCCTGCTCTTCACTTCCTCCACAAACTTTTACTCATACTGAACATGACAAAGTTGCTCAGCAGCTCAGACCCTGGAATCACTCACTGCACCATTGTCTTTGTCTTTCTACTTGCTCTCCTGTTTCCCCGGGGCGAGCCAGGACTGAGCCGGTGTTGTGTTGCCTCAGCCGTCCCTCTCGCTCCAGGCTGGCTTTACACTGCCTCTCTCCGAGCCACCGCAGCCTCCACTTTTCTTGTGGTTATTGTAGCGATGCCTATACCGAAGACACCTCAAGGTCATCTGGAGCCGGATACTGCACATGTTTGCTTTCTTGAGCCACAATGAACCCCTGGCTGCAGCAGATGCAGTGTAGCAGTGGGTTCATTGTGAATGCACCTTTCATTACGTGCCTGTGTTGACTGAGGTGCTGGATTTTGATTTGGAGCCAGTTCACCTGAAGCACAGTTCAAACCAGGCCTGCAGAATGGAGCGTGCACGAGCCAGTGGGAGCACCGCACGGACAAAAAAGTGGAAAAATTGAGTCCAATTTAGGAAACATCCTGAATCTGGGACTGTTGAGCAAATGCACTTTTTTAATGACCCAATTACAGAAAAGGGGAATTTCTAATTTGAGTTATTATTTTTGCAATGTTTATGCACGTTCTTCCTCAGCTTTTATTGCATTATAAAACTGCACTACGTTCTTTTGAATGAACTATATTGGCCCAGAGGTTTTCAGACTCAGGCTTCAGACAGATGTTTCTCACACTGTGTCCTTTAAGTCCTTTCAAAACATGAATTATTCAGGGTGTGAAAATATGAGAACATTAATACATTTAGAGTCTTTAATGTAAAATTAAGCCTATACATTATTAGACATTTGGTTCTGCCTGCCAACCTTTCAAAGCAGTGATATTTTGATTAGTCGTTAATATTTTACACTTTGAATCCCTCTGAGCAGAGACTCTGTCAACATGTGATTAACTTGACCACTGCAATGTGACATCTAGTCATGTTGCTTTAGAGTCTTGTAGGATTTAGAGCTCGTCCAGACGGGTACAGGTAAGTGAATCCGCAGAATATTTTTATCGTTTCAGCATTTCATCCAGGCTGAAACTGTGTTTTGGGGGGGCAAACACTGTATTTTCTGGAAACGGGTCCCAGAGTGAGAAAATTTCAAAACGGCTCCCCAGTGTTTTTGTGTAGACACTCAAAACTGACCTTTTGTGAAACGATGATGTCATACCCCCCACCGCTCTCACCTGTAATCTCGCCCGTTTAATCAACAGTGACCGTCATATTTGCTCTGACACGACTCCCAGTCAACATTTAATCCACTTCTAATGTTTGGAGTTTGAATCTGTCTTCTTCTCCGTACTACAGCGTTTAGAGTCGTTGTCGGTGGATCCATGTGGACGCAGATATTTCTTGAAATGATGGCGTGTTTACGAACAATGTTTTCAAAATGAACATGGAAAAGATCGTTTTGGGGGAAAGCTCCGTTTCCATGTGGACGAGGCCTGAGCCTGTCACCGAGTCTGAAGGTGTGCAACAGTTAAAACAGGAAGTGACCAGGATGTGTG
This sequence comes from Trachurus japonicus, assembly GCF_045865225.1. NCBI lineage: Eukaryota > Metazoa > Chordata > Actinopteri > Carangiformes > Carangidae > Trachurus > Trachurus japonicus. The sequence continues at coordinate 3,712,889 of NC_140926.1, forward strand.
GCTGGCTCTACAGGTAGCAGGAGAGCTCTGATTTCCTGAGCTGTGTTTATTTTCATGCCTGCCACTGAACCATGATGCAGTAGAAACTGTCAACTAAAGCTTTCTACTCTTGCACTGCTTGCAATATGGCTATATTGTCATTCATAGATAATATAAACTACAGAAACAGCTACTTTAAAATGTTGATTTAAGTGCATTTCATCCAACAGTTGTTGGGATATCTCCGTTGGCAGTTTGTAGTTTCATTGACTTGAAGCTGAGTGCTCCAACACCACCACCACCATCTCTACTGGCTCCTCAGAAATAAATGAAATGAGACGTTCAGCTGACTTGAAGCGGTATCTCAGCGGCTGGTTTTCAAGCTTGTGAAACACTCACAAAATGAGCCTCTTGGAACCGTGCAGAAAACCGGAGCTTACCATAATCACTGGGACATTATTACAGCCACTTTACAGTATGAAATGTTAAAGCAATCATGTTTAACTCTAAAAAACTGAAAGAAATTGCATTAGCCGAGGACCATATGGCGAGTCAGATGACCTACATTTGTAACTACATGCGCATTCAACCATGTCATTTCGTGCCACTGTTCTCTGTGCTTCTTTTAATGGCACCAACATCCCCGTGTTTTCACTGCTGCTGGAATGAGCAGATAATTCGATGACTGATGAGAGCTATTCAAAAGCACTGGGTGCACTTTCCCCGGATACGCGGCGCGCATCCGCATCGAGGCTGGCTGTAAATTCTGAGCTGCCACACTTCCTATTAAAATATATCTGATGGCATTCACAGCGTCAGTATTACTTTCACAGCTAATCTGCCAAACTGATAAGGTGAGGAAGTGAGTGTCTTACAGACAGAGAGCAAGTGGGATGACACTAACAGACTCTCTATTTAATCAATGATCTGTACTATCTCAACCCCCTCATTCAAACAGCTGCCGCCTTGCCGCCAACAAAAATCTGATATATTTGCATAAACACCTTATCATTTAATTACAGCTGAGAGTTCTCCAATCATGCCCCGAGATTATGCTTTTGTGGAGGGAGGCCTCGGTGACGGAAATGATGAAAAGCGCGGAGACAACATGTAAATGAACATATATGTACCTCCACTGTATGTAATGAATATGACGTGTTGAAAATGCATGCATGATAGGCCAGAGTCATTTCTGGATCCATCACAGATCTGCAAAGTGCAGGAGGATAAAACGATGCTCATGACGCAGCACTTACACCGAGGCAGCGTTCTGCAACTCATAACTGCACAACTGTGTCTCCTTAAAGGTCTAACGCAACGGTGGATATTTATATCAAAACTCCAGACAGTATAAAGGTAGATGTTTGTGTTAAAGCTCCATACAGTATAAAGGTAGATGTTTGTATTAAAGCTCCATACAGTATAAAGGTAGATGTTTGTGTTAAAGCTCCATACAGTATAAAGGTAAGCTCCATACATTATAAAGGTAGATGTTTGTGTTAAAGCTCCATACAGTATAAAGGTAGATGTTTGTATTAAAGCTCCATACAGTATAAAGGTAGATGTTTGTGTTAAAGCTCCATACAGTATAAAGGTAGATGTTTGTGTTAAAGCTCCATACAGTATAAAGGTAGATGTTTGTGTTAAAGCTCCATACAGTATAAAGGTAGATGTTTGTGTTAAAGCTCCATACAGTATAAAGGTAGATGTTTGTGTTAAAGCTCCATACAGTATAAAGGTAGATGTCCATGTGTAGTGTGATTATAAAGCAGCTCTAGGTTCTATATTAATACTGTGAAAGTATCAAAGCCTCAGTCTACAGAGAAATGCACACAGCCTGTATTCAAGAAACTGAACCTTAAAACCAGCTGTCAGGACTTCCTGTCACTTTGTGATGTCACAACGAGCCCCGCCCACCATTCAAAACCTTGCAGGATTTGGTTTTCTAAATGTTTTATTCTGAAACTTGCTGAAAACTGCTGCAATCTGAAAACAGAGATAGTTTCTGGCTCTTTAAACCACAAAATGTTCTGCTTGAATAACTCTGTTTGAATAAAATGACAGGAAAGTGTAAAACATGGGATGTTTAAAACGACAGGTGGGTACAGAACTTTACAACGTGCAACAGCAACCACGCTCACCACTCAGCTTCTCTGACGTGGGCTGGAGCTGAATTAATCGTCTTATTCTTGCCCCCAAACACAACCACAACTGAATCAAAGTGCAGCATCCTGCAAGACGCAATGAGGAGAGTGACACACACACACACACAGATGACAGCATGCAGACTGCAGCTCCTGCAGGGCAGAATCACAAACAGGTTTTAAAAACCCACTCATTCTCAATGATGCGCAGATTATGCCTTTTTTTTAAATTATCTATCAAAATGGCAAAATGTAGATACGAGTCAAGTCAATAGTGACATGGAGCATGAAACAGGAAGTCGCATCTCTATTGGCCTCACATCATAAATCTGACCCTCGGGGAACACACTTGGCTGTAACATGAATCCCTGATGACATCTTATGTTCCTTTTATCATTAAATGTGTTACATATTTTTTCTTGACAACAGTTTATGGTATCAAAGTGCTGTATATTGTTCTCCCACAAACCACTCTGACCACACTGACCATTTTCAACATAAACCCACCACACTTGCAGTGATTATGTTTCCTCTAAAACGTATATAAACATAATTTTTAGAGACGCATCCAACCGTGACCCAAAGTAACTTTTTGTGCTTCAAATCTATTTTTTATCCACTCATGTGCATAAGTACATAATTATGTATAAGGCTGTGAGCTCTGTCAAAACAGCGCAGAGTGCACAGCAGCACAGCGGCTGAGTGGATGCAGTGCAGACGCTGACAGAGGCTGAAGCAGCTGCTGCTGTTGTTGTAGTTGTAGACAAGGTACATCACATCCAGCACCACACAACACACATACACACACACACACACACACACACACATTACAGACGTGGAAGAACGGCATCAACACACCCTCTGTATCTCTGCTCAGCCATCTGCACATCATTGAATATAAGGAGGGTTATAACGACGCTGGGTTTCTGCCAGCTTCGCCACCTTTGTCTTTTTTCATGTGTGCAGAGTTAAAGAATTTGCGAGCTCGAAATGTGATGATGTCGTTCTCACAGCTTTTTTTTGATGCTGACTCTGCAGGCCCGTCTCTCTTTTATGATCCAACACTTTTTTTTTTGTGCCTGGTGTACGTGGAGAAATGGTAATTGGTCACACAAGATATGACAAACTATATGTACATATTCTTGAAAAACAGGAGAATGAAATCCCTTAGTTATTTATGAATGTGCAAGAAAACATGTGTATGATGTATCATTGATGTCACATTATGCTAATATAATCCAGCCTACCGGGTATGAAAAAGCCAAGCAATATTGTACCATTCATAATGAAGGAAACTTGGGGGAAGCAGCGATAAATAAATGCATGCGGGGAAATGATTTACATGTATATTCTTAATTCATTTTATTGGCACCCATTCTGTGGTGCCACTGTTTGAGCTCTTACAGAGGAAGTGGAATCAATCAAATCAAAAAGTTGTGTTTGAATAATGATAATCTGATAAATAATGATGTGGCAGGAAGAAGGATGGAGACGGATAATGAGGCTGCTTCCAGTTTTCCTTGGTGCCAATGATGGAATATTATCCAGTAAATGAAATAAAGCTGCACATTTGAACCGTCCATTTAAAATTAAAAGTTTTTTATACCCATTCAGATATTACCGCCGCTTGCCTGTACACTGTGTGCAAGAACATTAACACTGTGAGAACACTTCAGATGAAAGAGTGATATTCACATTATCTGCTCCGCCTGCGTTGCCTCATTTTCTTTAAAAAAAAAAAAAAATGGCTCATTCAATTTGACACTTGTAATATATTTTTCTTGAAAGATCTGATTGGTTTTGATTTTCACCTGAACCTGATGTTCCAGTACATCAAAAGTAAAAAAGACTATTTGAATTCCTGGGTTGAACAAGCCCACGTCTGACTCTTTATGTTAAATAAAAAATGTTTTGTTTTTTTTTTCTCTCCACCGGGGTCACTTGGCTCATAAAAAAGTTTTCTAACTTTTGTTTCGTTAATGTCTTGCTGAAGGAGGAGACTGCAATTAATGGACAACCGAGTGTGAACTCCTGACTCACAGCCAGGTCAATATATTTCAACATTTCCATTCACCTTCAACAGCAGCAGCTCCACAGTTAATGCAGAACTACTAAAGACACAGTGCATAATCAACATTTATTATTTGCAGAGCATTATGATGCTACAGGGGAGTTGACCTTTAACTTTCTGAATATAGATTGTTAACAGTTCATTTTATCCTTAGAGACATTTTCAGTGATTTTTCATTTTGCTTTTTTTTTGTGCCAAATCTGAACAAAATCCCCCCCGAGGTGTCTCATCACATATCACAGTCAGGAGGTTAAAAATTAACTTGTGAGGTCACTGTGACCTTTGACCTTTAACCAGCTAAATCTTATCAGGTCATCTTTGAGTCTAAATGAGTGTTGATGCCAAATTTGAATGAATTCCCCCAACGGCTTCATGAGATGCTGCATTCATGCGAATAGGAGAAACATGTTGATAAAAAAAGGATTTAGTTGTTTCTGTGGGACGTAGAGCTGCAGCTTCAAATTTACGAGAACAGTTTTTTTTAATCACCAGTTTATTCGGCTGGAGCGGTGGCCTACATGTTCCCACACTACACGCACACCTTTTTTTAATCTATCGAACCAAAGACCACTTTTAATATTTCGATTTCCCTTCTTGATATTGAGTTGGTAAAACTTAAAGCAGAAGTAAGCGATCCGGTCGTTTTGGCTAATGCTGTGTTCCAGGCAGGCTTTTGAAACCGTAAATTACAGCTTCAAGTCACAACTTACGACTTTGTAGCGTTCCAGGCAACCCACTCGTGTTTTTCCGACCTGTTTTACCTGTGAAAGTCACTATAACGGCCACTTGTAACTTCTGACCCGTGAACTCGTACCAGATCGAACTGGTACGACTTCACAGGTCGGAAAAACACGAGTTACGGGTTGCCTTGAACGCACCATAACGTCTTGTCAGCCGATGGAGTTAGCAGCCCCCGCCCTCGTCATGGATCTATTGGTCCTCGTCCCTGCACACACAGCCCTGCATGCCGTTCTCTCTCCTCATTGGATAAAACTTGTAGGATACAAGAAAAGTTTTCTCCTCGGCTCAGAGCAGAGCAGAGTGACTGACAGACCCGTGTTTCGGACCAAACACTCTATGTAAGTGATTGCTGTCGGAAGATAGAACTATTTAAGACTTATATTAACACAAAAATATCGCTTACTTCTGCTTTAAGTGTGTTGCAAATGTTACGTAACAGATTTGGTTGGAATGCCCGTTAGTGGACGCATGATGTAGCTAATAATAAGCTGGTAAAGGTGGATATAATGAGCTAAAAAAGAACATTAAAAATGTGAATATAATTTGAATATTTAACATAAGAGGCGTTAGAAATTTGAATCTGATTTGGGGGGAAGATTGACAGCCTTAATTCAGAGACATAAAAACAAACTGGAACTGGCTCTAAAGTGTTTTGTTCACTTTTGACCTTTGACCGCTGAAATCTAATTGGGGGCATAAAAACAACAAGCTGTGATGGCCTCAAACACCCACTAACACTGCGGGGAGTGGGATTTAAAGTGTTTACTACTTGGTGGCAGCTGAAAGAAAAAGGGCTAATGGAAATAAACCCCAGCACATGACACAGGTTGAAATACAGCTGGTGAAATGGAGCTGTAACAGAAATCCACGTCCAACTTGGCACTGCAACTCTTTTTACGGCTGCGATTGCAACTCATTGAAACCAACTGACTTCTCAGACAATCAACTTCAACATCAAAAGGGGAGAAAGCAAAACTCCCTCCTCTGCTCCATGAGCGTCATTAAAAAACCTCTGTACATACACTTTCTGAGCAGCAAGGGAAGATAATTCCTCTCCACTATTTCATGCTTTCAAAAGAACTATTTAATGGTGTGTTTGTGATTATGAAGCAAGAAATCAAGCATTGCATAGTCCACAAAAAGAAGTCCTTCCTGCACAAAACTGGTTGATTTGTGTTGTTTTTTCAACCTGAGCCCGATGACTTAGAGGTCAGGAACAGATTTCTCATTGTCCTCACAGTAGCTTCTAATAGTCACAAAGCTTATCTTAGAGCATCAGCTCAAACCATGTATTTCTAAAGGTCACGGAAAGACTAGATGAACAGACACAGATTGTGAGGTACAGTTCAGGAAAACAGCATCTGCACAAAGGGTTTTATAGATTTACGGTTGCTCAACATGGAATATAAGAGAAAGCTCAACATACGTAACATTAAGGGTATAGTCTTATCTTGTATTTACAACTGTAAGCACTTCAAAAAATGCCACCTTATGACAGATACTGTTGACACACTTCAATTAATCTCAAATAGCACTTTAGGACAACTATTGTAGGATAAATGCACTCATTTTTTTACCATCCTCCTGGTTAATGCAACCAGTGATGTACTGTGTTTACCATTTGTTTTGTCTCTAAATTTTATTTGTTTGTGGACCATGGGACTAAAAATGGAAATTAGCTCTCTAGCTAAATCTGGCATATTTAGCTACATCAAATAATGGTTTTTGTATGTTCATGAATATGTGGAGTCCCATTTCAAATAAACCAATAAATAAAAATAAAATAAATGAATAAAATGAAGATTATGTTGTCACTTTTGACCTGAACACCACATGAAGCTGATTTTAATTTTCCCAGTGTAAACAGAGGAAACTAAAGCACTGCAGTTATCTGACTGAACAAGAACAAAATAGACTATTACAATTAAATCGTAAACAAACCAGACAAATTAATTGCCCTCTGATGACCTTTTGCAGCCTGGTCTGAACTTTAAACCTTCCCTCCATGGATTTAGACCTGGTGTTAATTGAAAAAGCCAATGTTTCTACATGAATAATAACCATCAGCAGCTAATTTCCAATATTTGATTTGTTATTTCTCTGCACTGGCAACAGTCATAGCTGGGTGTACCATCCCATTTTCTTTGCTAAATCTCCACAAAGCCTCAACAGGTCTCAATGATAAATTGGGTAAGGGACATAACAGTTTGAAGGAACGTCTTTACATTGGGTAAAACCATTCAAACTGATGACCTTTTGGTGGCCAAAGGTAAAAAGGTCCAAAGTCAAGGTCACAGTGACCTGAGAAACCCTGGCCTTTTGACAACAAGATCTCCTGAATTCCTCAAAGGAATTCATGGCACATACGTTGACTTTCTAATCAGTCCACCTTAAGTCCATGGTGAATGTTTGTACCAAAGCCGAAGGAACTCCCTGAAGGTGTTGTGGAGATATTGTGTTCAACTGTGTTTTGAGAGGTCACTGACCTTGACCACCAAAATCTAACTCATTTTTTAGAGAAAGTAGGAGAGGTGAGGTTGGCACCAAGTACAGTGAAAGATAAAACCTAATGATGGAGTGCAGAAACATGCTTCAAAGGGTAGCAGCAATGTTTCCCTCGTCCAACTGGAACCTGCATCCTTGATCCAAACATTTCTGCTTTCACAGAAGAGTGAAGACGAGTGAAGGTGCAACATATAAATCAGCCTGCAGATGAGTAGTAGCTGTCCTTGGTTCTCAGAAAAGAAACTTTCGTCTTGTTATGTTCACTGTGACTCGTGATTAATTTACAGCCGAACTCCACCACAGCTTCTTTTTCATGAACAAAGCAAAGCAAGAGACGGAGTTTCAGTCGGATCAACAGACATGCAACCGCTACACAGAGCGTTAACATAGCTTCTCTGTGGCCCAAACCCACATAAAAAAGTAAGGTACTCATTGTGGATTAATTTTGCCATAATGAAGCTGCAAATTTAGCAAGCTGGAAATTATCGACAAGTGGGGTTGGGCAGTAAATATTTGGCACGGCACTGAATCTTTCCCCCCACAGGAAAGTCAAACAGCTTGTTGCCTCCACTTGTTCGACAGTTTTACACCGGGAAGTCAATGCTGAGAGCTGTAATCTAAATTGTTGACCATTTAGTTTTGGGAATTATCCCAGCTGGCATCGGTGAAGTAATATTTCTGCAGAGAAAACCCCAGATATCTCCCACTCTGATCAATGCCTACTGTGCATTCAATCATGAGCAGGCGTCCATTCCACTCAAGGCACAAAGCAATTACAAATGGCTGCGAGTGAATTGAAACGGGAGGGAAGAGCTGTAGTGGCGGCTGTTGCAAATGGATTCACTTTTAAGCTGAAATTAATGGACCCCCTGGCTCCATAAAAATTATATTTTGTGATGTATTTTCACAACAGCCTCCTGTGAGCCGATTCCACACACATCTTCGTTGGCAAACACTGCTGCTCGCCCTCAGGCTTCTGACACCAGATGAATGATACAAAAGAAAGTGATCTGAGTTTTCTAACATGCGACGCCGGTCGGGCTGACGAACAGAGACGGGCCACAACAAACCGCTCGGCCCATTGTTGTACAAACCTCTGCAACAGAGATAATGAGGGGATGAGGGGGGAGATAGAGAAATTGGGAACCATTCCTCATTCAGGTTGCCGTGTTGCATGCTAAGTGGCGAGCCCGGTGATACTACACCCTTCGTTGCCCTTGGTCTCGTCGACCTTTTCTTATTGATAATTCATGCTAACATCTATAATTTAGGGAGCTCTGCTTTAAACACCGTCAGGAGGGTATGTATCATGAATCATCAGGCTCCCCAACACCTCATCAAACAGCAGAGGCACTGGCAATTAAAAACTAAGCCCTTACAAGCCTTTACTAGGGATACAATGTGGTGATTCACTCCAATAGGCTCAGGAAATGTCACTAAATATCACCGTGCATCGGTCAGTCTGTGCAGGTCAGCTGTTTACACACTGCACTGCACCACAAGAGGGTGACAAACTTATAAATGTTTAAAATCGCACTGTGGCCTTTGATATTCACACAGATCATTTATATAGGTTTCCTTTCCAACCATCTCTCAAACCACTTCCAGGGTTATTAAAGGAAATTGATTAATTAGCCTAATCGATGTCAACCAACGGTAAAAAATGGGAACAAAAATGGGAACACAGTCCGTTTGAAACCAAATTGGATTTTTTAATTGTCTTTTAGGTTATTGAAGAACAGAAACTTTTTTGTCCAACAGGATCATCTCCACCAATGAACCATTTCACGATGTTAGAGACCTGAACACAATCAGCAGAAGTAAAAAGCTAATAAACCAAACAACACAGTGCTGATTTAAACACTGACACAACATCTTTGTATTTAATTGATATTCCTCAGTGATGACGATGCACACCAGGACCGGCACTACTGACTGGAATTCAGAACTGACTTGTCCGATCAATAACGTACAGTGGAGCAAGAAGAGAAGAGTTAATCAATCACACAAGCATCGATCTGATGGATTAAAAAACCTACAAGTAAAATGTGATGAAATGAAGCGGCTCCATTAGAATAGGCTGAGTCCGCCCACGTAGAGTCTAAACCTGCATGGGAAACCCTGACCTCTGGAGCTTCTCTTATCAAGTCACATAAAAGCTGCAGGACTGAAGTATTTACTGACGCATTTGAGAATAAAAACATGAAAATGTCTTTATGCGGTGATAATCACAGACCTTATTTCAACCAAAAGACACACAGGACAAGGGAACAGGAAGTACTAAAACACTTACTAACTAAGGACTCCCCTCCCGCTGCACTCGGCGCCACTGATCTACAGGTGGTGGTGAAACATCCAAGCGACCCACGTGGAGGCAAAAGGCAGGGAAGTGGAGGTGGCTCACGGTTGAAGTCATTTTCTTCAGATCACTTCAAAGTTTTCAACCACAGCGTGAGCGCACGTCAGCGTTTCAAAGGATCTTCAGTAGGTACGACGGTGGCCTCGGTCACCGGCTGCTAAAAACCACTCATTTATTTAGCGACAACGGTGATTCAGTCTCGTCAGATAACTCTGAACAGCTCTGCCAGGGAGAAGGAGAAGGAGAAGGCTGCTGTAACAAGAGAACAGGGCACCTTAAACGCACAGCTAATACACTGATTAATATTAATGCTAATAAACCCGGCTGGGGTTTTTTCTCCCCCTCTTGGAGTAGAGAGTGGCAGTGTTGTGTTTCTGTTTCAGCTGACCACAGACGGTCAATGAGGAATCTTCAGACTTTTATAACAAGCACCTTCGGGCATTCATGAGGTGAATCTTTAAAACATCATTTTAAATCAGAGCATAACTCACTCACATCAAACTCCTAAATCTTCATTCAAGCCTAAAGGTGCAAGCGCCTGAAGACATTTGATTCAAAACATTTCTCCTCGACTTTGCTCTTTTCAGCTTAACACGCATCGTAACTTGTATCTCCATTTGTTAATCCATTCCATGCATGCCCTGCAGTACAGTTCAGCCTTCATTGTGTTAATTACTAATTACTGCAAGTCGTCGTCTGTGTGGAAGTACTACATTTCTGTATTTACATGCAACTGGCCTTCAAGGACCTTGTAAAACCTTAGAGCAGTGGACAGTGCAGCTCTGAAGTGAAAAGTAAAAAATCTACATCTACAAAGTGTCTGGTAACTCGGGAGTGATCCCGACCGGCAGGCGTTCGATCCCAGAGCCTCTTTGCTGCGAGGCTGTACAGAGCTAACCACTGAGCCACAGTCTATAGATTAAAAAAACAAGTGCAAAATCCATTTGATCTGAGTGAATTACCTCTCTGTCTGTGCCTAATAATAACTGTAACATCAGCCAAAGAGAATCTGCCTGTTCACTCCCGGTTGCTCCCATTGTGCCGCGGAGCCAATGCCCACCAGCTCCAATCCAATTAGCAACAGTAGCAACTCTCCCTCACTTCCATTTAATATGCTTTCTCAACTTTTTGTGGGATTAGAGAGGGGGGTGTAGAGGGTGTAGAGGGTGTAGAGGGGGGGTGGACTGTATAATCAGGGAGCCCAAGCTGTGAGGTGTTCGAGGAGCAACTGACTAACAGAGAGGATGCAGTCGGACTCAAACACCTGTCCTGATGTGAACCAGCGTCCTGCTGCAGACGTGTTTGTGATGCCGTTTAAAAAGCTGTTGCACCTGTTTTCTATTCAATTAATCATCAGCTCCATGGAAATAGTTTATATTTCAATCGTTAAACATCTAGGGCCAGGACCACTTATGTACCTGAATGATCTCAAATGAAACTTGGCTGCATTAATTCGCACAATAACTCTTGTTTACGATAACCGATAACTTCCTGCTTCTTGAAACCAATGCAGATACCAATAACAGGCTATGTAGTTTGTAAAGATGAATTTAACATTATAGCTCTGCCTCTGACTTGACCAAATACTATAACCAACACTACTGTCATCACAACAACAAAAAATCTTCAAAAATCAACATTTGTTATTGTTTCAAATCAACTTAGATCAACTTAGATCAAGGCATCATTTGCTGATTATAATTGCCTCTAGTAATCAGCAAAAAATGTAATTATTAGCCAATATTGGGTCGAGAATTATCCAGTTATCACGCATAATACAGAGCCAATAGGACCCAACCTGACGGGTATAGACACCCAATATTTTATACAACTCATCCGTTATTAAACATCATACACTACAGCCACACTCCCACATACAACATGGCGCACGTGTTTGGGATAGAAAGCGTCACATCTGTGGAGATACAAATAGATGGAAGAGCCACAGTAAATCTGTTCTCTCTTCCCATTACACTTGCAACTGCAGGTTTAACTCCTGTTATCACCACTTTCCAACTTGGAAGTGTTGTTTGCACCAAATCCTCAGACTTAGGCACCAAAACAGTCCAACAACAATTACGAATACTTTTAACTTGCTTAAAGAACTGCAGTATGGTTTAATGTTTAAGGCTTTTGTTGTAGTTTTCTTTAGTTCTCTGAAACACATTCTACCACAGCAGCAGAACAGCAAAACCCACGTTGAAGCAATTTTCACTATTATCATAAATGCATGAGGAGAAAAAAATGACAAATTACATTCTAAGCTTTGACTAAGATGCAATAAAGTTTCTATTTCTGTTTTAACAAGCTGTTTCATTTGCTTTTAAAATAATCCTGAGTTAACAGAGTCCACAGAGCACAGCAAACGGCACCGTGTTGTTCTGGTTTCCCTTCCTAGCTTGTTCTCACATCACCTCAGTCTCCATAACTTTGCCTTCACTGTGAACACAACCCCTGTGATTATTGGCTGAAAGCGGAAACACCCAGCAGCTTAGACTTCAGACTTTAGCTCTTATTTTTCCCCCCAATGCCACATCAAAGACAAAACATAAATAAATAAATAAAATAAAAAGGGCCTTTCTCAGTGTGACTGAGGAGTGGGCACTGTAGTGTATCCTCAGGATTATTCAAATGACTTTAATAAGCATCATCCTGTTCTGTAAATAGAATTTAAGACCCTAAAATATTAATAAAGACTGGACACACTCAGGTCCTTTGTAAACCAGAATCCTCAGATGAAGAGAGAATAATATTTAGGCTAGTTTCTGTGGACACGGCGAGAAGAAAAAAAAAACAAGAAGAAAAGAATCACAGACGTTTCATGTATGAAAACATGAGGAGAGATTCATATCAAAGAAGAATTAAAAAGGCTTAATATGTGTCTCCCCTTGATAAGTAATAACATAACAGCGAGGAACTAAGTATCTCAAACACCCCTGCTTTCTGTCTAATTTGAAAACACACTGTGTTAAAAATTAACTACTTCATTTACAAAATCTATTGGTATTCAGGAGCGGAGCGGCCCTGTTGTTCTGACCCCCGGCTTCCGTCGACCAGAGCAAGCCCAGGATTAATTAATTGAATTAATTATTAAAGAGAACAGGCTTCTGTTCATTTGGGGTTACACAGCCCAAGGTGGCTGTTGGGGGGGCTGGGTGTCACCTCTAAAACCGCCTGACAGGGACACCGCTACCTCACTTAGACTAATGAGAAAGCATGGGAGAGAATAAAAGTGGGAAACTGAGGGAATTTGATTATTTTGCTGTTGTTTTAAATGGGTTTTCGTTACACAACTTCATTTACATGTGAACTATTGAGGGCAAAGTGACACAGCACTCTGGACGCTAACGCTAACCCACTTTGCACTAAAAGGTGAATTTCATGAGCACTTTAGAAGACTATGGAAGTGTTTTAACAAAGTAAAACTGGTAACTCTTTTCCATATTAACCAAATGTACATAATTGAATCAGCTATAATCTTCTTGAACTGAAATATCAAGCAACATGTTAACGTTAACGTTAGCTGCAGAGCTAGCACAGTGGTGATGGGTCCTACCTGTTAGAAGCTTCTAGAAGTCGATTCTGCCTCATTCCTCCAATATTTCCTGCTCCTTTGGTCCATTAGATCGTGAAAATCAAGTGTTTTTTTCCCCATAAAATTCCAGTCTTAATGAAAATCCACTTCAGACTGTTGAGCTGCTCCTTCATCTTCTCTTCCTGTGGGGCAGCAGCAGGGCAGCACCTGTGTCCCTGTGGTTGTGTTTGTTTTCATATTTGCCGCAACAAAATGGCGGTCGCCCCGTAACGGTTCGATTTGATATCATGAACGTTAAAGACGTATGAGCGTATGACGTAATGACGCGCTCTCCCGCTTTTTTTTCCTTCTTTTTACATGTTCATCAGCTCTTGAAAAAAAAAAAAGATGAAACATAACATTAGGCCTACATCACAATATTCATATTTGTTTCCACTACTTGTTTAAAAATGACAAGTTGTGGTTTAAAAAGCTAGGCCTACTGATTCATGTGAGATGTAAAAATGGGGTGAATTTTTCCGTGCAGAGAAAAAAACTGTATCCTACAGTTGAAATCAATAAATCTGCTTACTTTTATGGCCATATTGATGTTGATTGTGTAGCCTAATAGCCCTGTTTTCCACACAGGCTAGGTGTGTTTTTTTTTTTTAGATCACTTTTGGATGGATTTCAGGTTCTCCCTGGGGAGCGAGATGGTGAGCCACCATCTTCTAATGTCTTTTTCACTTATGCAAATCGATGCAAATTGGGTTTAAATCAGGTCACTTTTAAGGGGTTAAAGACCACTGTGTTTCCAGAGGGAGCTGTGTGAAGTCTGATAAATGTCCTCAGGTGATGTCAGTAGAGTCAGCAACTCAGCGTCAGGACCACACATCTGAAAATGAATTGGGAAAGTTTGGCAGCGGGGAGTCGCAGCTTGAAGCTAACAGCTTCAAGCTACATTAGCAAATTAGCTTAACACACCTGATTTTCTTTAACTGAACCATCTGTTGGGTTCTGAGCAGAGCTGGTTTCTGGCCTAGTGCAGTTCCTCTCCCGACCACTAGAGTAAGTCTCCAACAGTGAGTCAGTCGCCATAGACTCCCATGTTAAAACGTCCTTTAACTTTACAGCAGAAGGTCTTTTTAGGTAATTTCCTCCTGATCTGTGTGTTGTGGGGGTGATTTTTATTTACTTATTTTAATCCAATCACTCACTATTATTCAACCATTTTGCTGTAGCCTAGCCTACTTTTATAAACAAGGCACCCAACAGTGGGCTCCTGCATGCGTCAACAGCAGCCATTAGGACCGAGCTGACCTGATATGATGTGAGCATTGGATTGAAGTGCACAGTGTGAATAGCAAGCCTGATTCCAAGTGCATAATGGGCTTTACCAGCAATAATGGCATGGAACATGATTTTCCACTTAAAGAAATAAAAGATAGTTTAACCTCGCTGCTAATGCAACATACCCAGTAAAACATGTTGCAACTGGTTTGACCATGAATATAAATAAACAATTATTTGAGATTATAACTCATTGTTAAATGAATGAGATGCTTTAAACCAGTGGTTCTCAACTGGTGGGTCGGGACCCAAAAGTGGGTCGCGGACCCGTTCTGGATGGGTCGTGGACAGCTGGTCAAAAAAGTAAATTTTAATGCACATCTGATGTTGGACATGTCTTTTATGTTGAAAAATAACTAATTTTGAAAGGCACATGAGACACGTAGTTGTAATGCTCCTCCTCAGTTTCTTATTATTTGCTCCATTTGCTCTGAATGCAAAGATATCAGTTTCTTATTGCCTGAATGCAGTGAAAATACCTTGTTTTGTGGGTCTCTATTTTGTGCAATTTGATATTTATTCACTTTTGTGAATATGCTCTGAATCCAGAGATGCATTAGAAGTCAAATATATCATTTTGTTGGTCTCCATTTTGTGCAGTTTGATATTTTTTTATTCACTTCCGTACATGCAGTTGTCATGTTCCTCCTCAGTTTCATTCATGTGCTCTGAAATGCACTTTGCTCAATAAAGAGCAAAATGAGTTTTTAAAGGCTTTTTTAAAAAGAAATCTTTTTTTGAATTCTATAAAAGTGGGTCGCGACTTAATGACCATGGGAAAATGTGGGTCCCAGAGTCAGACTAGTTGAGAACCCCTGCTTTAAACATTGTAAATGACTTTTTTCCCCCTTTCCTCTTGTATAGGCCTACATATTTTTTTCCAGTTTGGTTTATTCTCATGGTCATGTAAAAAATGTTTTTTTTGTAAGGTCACAGCAATAGAAATCAGTTCTACTGTTAACAAAGCAACAGTGGACTGAGTTCTGCTTTTTACCCTTATCCATCTAAAAAAAACTGTACTTTAGAGGTGGAGTGGCAGGAGAGGAAGCAGCGGAGGAACATTTTCTAAGGGGGATGGAGAGGAGGCCATGAGCAACCAGAGAGCCTGCAGCCGCTGCCAGCGTCACTTCACATCAACTGTGAGTGAAGCAGCCACGGGCAACAAGTTTGACAGCGCTGAATGATATGGAAAGAGTTGAAATGTGCATTACTTCTGTTCTTTATACTGCCACATCAAAAGCAGCGATGGAGTATCGACCGGCGTCTGGAGGCCTAATGGATGTGTTTATTTGTTGTTATTATCCGTACATTGAATAAAAGACTGTCTTTGTTGTCACGGCGTTTATGTTCCCCACATTATAAGTGCTCAAACTTACAGCTCTGGCACTTGTGAATATATTTTTGTGCTGCTTATAATTCCAGTGAAGCCGTATGAAAATGTACATCAAATGCCTGCTTGTGGCTAAAATATACAAATGTGTCTTTTTTCTTTTTTCTTTTTTTTTTATCAGCCTCTATCCGTCTCTGTTGTTTAATAACAAAGCGACTCGCCACCCGACCTGAAAGGAAACTGGATGCTATTTTGAAAAATTTAAACACGAATCACCGACAGCTCCTGCATCCTCTCAGGACGCCTTTTAAACCTCAAACGTCTGCACATCCAGCTAAGCCTCTGGAGAATGACAATGTAGTCTTTTTTAAGAGCATTTATGTCATTAAATATTGATAAAATAATAAAAACCGGTACCTCAGGTTGAGACAGCACTTTCAGTCAGCCCTCTGTGTTTGAGTCCAGCCAAGCTCATTCACATGGGGATAGAGCTGAGTCAGACTGCTCTCAGCTGCACAGTAATCCCCCTCTGTAATGTTTAAATCAAGGCTGAACATGGTGCTCAACCCTCTGCTAAAGAGTGGACAAGGTGGTCACAACATGACAGAAGGAGGGAGGCAGGGAAGGAGGTGGAGAGAGGGATTTCTGATGACAGTCATTTCCTGCAGGGAGGACACCGACTGCACACACAGAGAAGTTTCCCCTCAAAGTGTCTGGAATCAGATTTATAGGAGAAGGAGGCTTTGCTGAGTCTTTAGCTGTGTCCTAATTCAGTGGTGATGTCCTTCACAGGCGGCAGACGTCTCTTCTTGGACAACGTTGGATCCAACATGTGAATACCTCATCGTCCAACGTCCCAAGATTCATTCTGCACAGGTAAGGACACCAAACAACACCGTTAAATGCAAAGTAATTAGTTTAAGTTCAGCAACACACAGTTGTTAACCCCTTATAGTGCACACTAGGCCTGTACAGTATTGGCAAAATGTCCGATCTGCAATGACGATATGAGGTATCAGGTGTGCATTTTAAACATACAGTTCCTGTTTCTTAAAGGGACAACGAGGAGTTTTGGAAAAGCGAAGCGTTTTCACACTACATTTATGAGCCTCCGCACCGTGAAATTCTTTGACCGGCACAAGACAGACTCATGTTTTCATTCATCAAGAATTAAAGTCAGAGGTTGGAAGACGATCACATACCGTCGTAGTTCCCACCATAAACGGCGATTCGGTGGCGTTATTCTCATGACTCGCCACCAAACCGAAAATAAAAAACACTTGTCGGCTCGACCAGCATTTCTGCCACCACTAATAATAACAAAATAACGATAGAGACAAAACTATATATTTATCTAAAATGGGCCCATTAACAAGTGTGGGTAGCGTAGATTCATCCACATTAACGTGAGACTTTTTTATAACCAAATAGAAACTCCTCGTTGTCCCATTTAAAAAAAAGACGACTCTAAACATAATTTGACTAAACACTAGAAGTCGTGTCCATACAGATATGACGATCAATCGATGCTGCCTGGACGCATTTCAGGCGCCATATCTGAGGGACTTGATGGAAGTCAACGTCACTTTATTTTTACTTTTACGTCTAGCGGTGTAGCTCAGGTTACAGCTATGAGGTAGTATATAGAAATGTGGAGTGTGAAGGCATAGCGCCTGTAAATAAAACTTACTCATCGCTTTTCAGGCAACTTTTTGCTACGTGTTTATCATGCATGTTGATATCAAAATGACAATTAACAGAAGATGAATCACCGTCAGCCCTAGTGCACACATTTAATACTTACAAATTCAAAATTCCAATCTGAGCCCCGTCTCCTTCAAATCATCACATCATACCCCAACAGTAGGCCTACCAGTAAATGTCACAATAAACGTAAGCATTGTTGATCGTCTTGCCCCGCAGTGAGTTTAAGGCCTTTCTGTGGAGAGTGGCATTTATACTTGGGTGTAATTAAACTTTTAAATTATAACTTGTTTGACAAAAAGTGGTATTTTGGTTGAACTCTGATTTAGTCCTGTCCACATCACTGTTGTATATTTACATTAGATCATCATCCACTAAACAACAAGCTCAGTATCTCCACTCGAGTCAAAGATACTTGTTCTCCTGTATCGTGGGGGTGTATTTGTACAGTATGTGTATCAAAGAATGTGTGTGTGTGTGTGTGTGTTTATGGTCGAAATTAATGTGTGTGTGTGTTTGATGAAAAAGCTCCATATGTGTATAAAGAAAAGTGCTGCATGAAAGGACGAGAAGGATTCGTGTGAAACACTCAGAGCTGCATGAATGCAGACCGTTTACCAATTGCAATGAAACCATCTTTTAAAGTATCTCACTTATCTCACTAATGAATGGAGGCTCGGATACCGCCGGCCTATAGCTGCTCACACAATCACAATCACTCAGTGTGTATATGTGTGTGTATATGTGTGTGTGGGTGGCTGAGTTTCTTTTTCAACAACAGCTGTTTTGAAGGCATCTGGAAAGACGCCAGTTTTTGAAAAGACATCTTCATAATGTTCAGCACATGAATTGAGAGTCAGTCAAAGAGAGAGCTGTCGGTACAGGGTCACCTCATTAGATACACAATTTACACTCAGGCTCATTTATTGTCGTTGTATACGGGTGAGTTTGAGCTGTTAGGGATGGGAACTGATAAGATTTTATTGATATCAATGCCATTATCGATTCTGCTTATCGATCCAATTCTTTATCGTTTCCGATAGTGGATTCTGTGTGGAAAAAGTAGAGGTTTTCAGCATCAACAACACACATTTTATGGAGTTATTATGAGACAAGATAGATAACTGCTTGAGAAGAAACTGACAATGTGCTAAAATAAATGTTTATATGTTAAAACAAATATAAAACTGGCCTCTGGATCCTAGATCTCTGGACATTCTTGTGCAGAAAGATGAGCATGTGCTTTTTTCCGGAGTATCCTGGATCTTTTGGGGCTGATTGTGTTTCCAGCTAGAAAACACCCTCTCAGATGGAGTTGAGGATGCTTGAACACATAAACACTGTTTATGTGCAAGAGATATACAGAAGAAAATGCCATAAAGACTCAGAAGGGTTAATAACATCAGAGATGTTTTTTTTTTCTTCCCAGTCTTATTATTGAGGATGAATCTGTGAAGCGATAATCAGCAGTTTAAGAGCAGCCAGGCAGCATGTGTTGCTCTGGTTTGTGCTTATGCAGACGTTCTTGTTTGTGCACGGTGTCCCCCAGGGAGGGGAGGGGTGTGTGTGTGTGTGTGTGTGTGTGACGTACGTAGGTTGGCACCGTTCAGTCTGGATCCAGTTGATGTTTGGATGAACCCCATCTGCTTTAAAGTGGTCTTTACAGTTCCAGAAGATACTGAAATTGTCAATAAAACTTCATCCCATGGGTGAGGCATGCTGATGTCAGCCGTGTTTTCAGGCCAACCAGTCTGCTCAACGATTCTGTTCCTGTTCCTACAGTACCATCCCACTAAAAAAAGTTGGTGTTCGTCCAAAAGTATCTGCTGGAGTTGGAAGAAGTTTCAAGAACTGGTTTTATATAAAACATGGATAATAAAGTGAACATTTCCTGGGTTAGTAGAGAGGAAGAGAGCAGGGGTTCCCCCAGAAAGAGAGGCAGGGCGGCAAAACCAAAATGTACAAACAGAAGGCCTACAGGACCGCACTCCAAATTCAACTATTCTATTATGACCTATAGGTAACAGAACCATGAATGGAGTAGAAGAATTTAGAGGGTGTGAGGCCTTGCATCAGATCAGTTTAAAAAAGTTGACTGGAAATGTGAAAATTTGAAAAACCAACCACAAAATAATAATATCAATATCAATAATATCACTAAAAACTAAAAAAAAACTGCTCGGTGTCTATTGTTAGCTATTTTTTGGCTTTTTGCCTTTATTTGACAGTACACAGTAGAGATAGACAGGAAAGGGGGAGGCAGAGAGAGGGGGAATGACACGCAGGAAAGGCCTGCCCGACGCGGGACTCGAACCAGGGCCGCCTGCGGTGAGGACTGTCTGTAGCCTCTACATGGGGCAGCCGCTCTAACCACTGCGCCACGCACCACCCCTATACTTCTCATCTTTGTATGTAAACTTGACATAAGTTTGCGTGTCGTGACAGTTGGCAGTGGTTTTTATCTTCCGGTGACCCTGGGGGAGGTTGGCTGCATCACATCTCTGTTAGCGTCTCAGTTTACCATTGTGTTGCTGACGCTATAGTGGTTTTATTTGCACATTGTAATGTAATGTCATGTATAGAAATCTGTCTGTTAGCATCTAGTGGCTCTATACCTTCTATTGTGTAGTTGCTGTAGAGTTTATGATTATGTATGTGACCCTGCACAGAGAGGCAGCATAGCTAATGGACTGGTTACTGTATTGTACGACACTATTGATGCTTTAGACTGAAGGTAACTGTCGCTCTGTGTCTTTGTGTTGTTGTTGTTGCTGTTGAATCGACTCGTACTTTAAGTGCATGCCTTGCACAATTAGATATATTGTGCTGTACAACACACTGAAAAGAAGAATATCAGCTCAGCATTTCTTTTTTGAAGAACTTTTTCAAGGCATTTCGGCCTCTGTTGAGATAATACAGAGAGACAGAGGAGGAGAAAACACGGAGGCAGCCCCATGACATTTGTATTTCTTTAATAATTTAGCAAAATTAGAAAAATATAAATCCATAACTACAAAATTTTTTACAAATAGATTTTTCATGCATTCTTTACTTTTCTTTACCTTTTCTCTATCTCTCTTCAAGGCCACAGGTCTGCAGCTCATGACAGGTGTACATTTGTCTGTGGGACATATATACATTTATACATACGCACACACACATATAGTATATTCATCAGGAGGACATATTCAGACATATTCGGATGTGTTTGCTTTTCTCCCTCTCACACTTCAGGTGTCATATATTGCACATCTCTTTCTGTAATAGTCCCGTCATGTTTGACTAAAGCTGTTACTGAGCGTTTACATAAAGGACACCTGTGTGTGTGTGTGTGTGTGTGTATGTGTGTGTCTGAGAGAGAGAGAGTGTGAATGACAAAAAGCCATTACACCAGCATATAGCCGGAGCAGCAGTGGATGAGTGGATGCAGAGCTTCTGGGTCTCTCACCTTGCTGCAGTCACACATCATATGCAGAGAGTTAAGTGTAAACCACATGTATGGGAATAATAACCTGACACAACATAACATAATCCATAAAATTAACCGGAGAGTTGAACATAACAATGCTGCACAGAGGTGAGAGGTAAGTTGCATGGTGATTGGGTTATTGCAGCTTTTGATGCTCTTCTCCTGCTACAAACAGTGGAGGTGAAGTCTTTCAGTATTGGACAGGTTTTCTCACTCAGTGTTGCGTCTCTTCCTCCCTCAGATGAATTGTTTTGCCGGGGGCCACGACTGTTCTTATAACACTTACACTCAAACTGCAAGGAGAAGAGAAAAAAAAATCCTCAAAAAAACAAAAACAAAACATCTGATTCTGTCTTCGGGTTCATATAGGAACAGTGGACACAGGTAATTACCCAATGATTGTTTTTGACTTACATAATTGCACGACAGGGATGGTGTGTGCAGCACTTTATTTGAGAAATATTGATTTTGTGTTTTATGCGCTGAGCACAAACAGAATAAATTGGTTTGCCTGTTTTTCTGGTCCCTTGTTGGAGAATAAAGGCCATGTAGTGTTTTCATTAACTTCGCTTTTTTTTTTCATGCACCAATCTGATCTGAGTATCGAGAGGAACATGCACAACAACAACTGAGTAAGTGAGTCAGAGGGAGTATTTCACAATAAAAGCAGGCCTAGGGTCAGAACCTGTGAAACTACTGTGGCATCAGCACTCACACTTAATGTATAGTCAACATTAGTGGACTATATATATGTATATATCTGCATCTGAGGATGTTTTCCTAGCTGTTTGAGCTGAGTTATGGAGCGATGAGCTCCATGGTCAACCGGCAGAAGGTGGCAGAGCAGAGGAATGATGAGTGTGGTGGGCGGCTGGTGTTGCAGGGATCTGGATGTGAAGCACAGGTAAAAGCAGGGTTAAGTAAAAAGTCAAAAAAACAAGAGAGAGGAGAAAGCTCCAGAGCAGAAACCGACCGTGGTGTTGGTGCCAAAATGAAGAGATGAGCCAGACTTTAATGCTGCAGCAGGGTGTGGAAGTGACTGATAAGTCGGAAGATGAAGAACGGGAGCGATCTTTGCAAGTGTTGCACTTGCATCGTTTTGCACAGAGCTCCAGTTTCACAGACAAACTGCAGACCGCACTCTTTACAGTTAGGATTTCTTAAACACTTGCACCTCAACACCTGATAGGCCACGTTATGAGCTTCCCTCTGTTCTGACCAAACAGCTGTGATTGAATATTCGTCCAAAGGTTTTGGCTGATTTCAAGAATTAAAAACTTTTTGTGTATTGTTTACTACAGCGCCTCGAGCTTGAGCGACTGTAACAGTAAAAAGGGAACTAGAAAAGTGGAGCAGTAACTTTACACCACTTATTATTATACATTAAAACAAATGAGGACGTTCTCCTCTTTCAAATAAGACCCGTCTTACCTCCCTACGATGGATATATACGTCCCTCCAGCTTCAGGAAGGAAAGCAGACAAAGTTATCAAAATGAAAGAAAGATGTAAAAATGTTCAAATGGCGCTGATATACTTTCATTTCGGGCGGAAATTGTCAAAAATAGCCGAGGGGAGTTAGTCTCTTCTCATATTCTATAGAGTTACACAGCTAACACTATCACATTAGCAAACACTCGAGTCAGAAGAGTATGTGAGAGATCCACTGATTCAGTGATGAATATTTTTAAACAGATGACAGTAGTTAATTTTGCATTGATTAATAACTTTCCATTTTATGATTGGTTATGCATTTGTTCAATGTTCTATAAAAAAAAAGGTTGAAATCATTGGTTTTATATAGGGTTAAAGCAGTTACATTATAAAGACATGCACTATATGTATTTCACCAGTAGGTGGCGCTTCTCAGTGACAAGTTTAGCAGGAGTTCTTCTTCTCCGTTTTTGCTAAGTTAGTTTGTGTGCAGAAGAAAACCAGAACATCATCATGTACATCCTGTAGAGCAGCTGTTTGTGCGTTCAGGAAGTCTAACTGTGTGAAGTACTTGGAATAAAAAAGGAGGAGATGTGGCAGCGAGCTCCTGAACCGGTATGTGACTACTGCTGCAACACTTGCTATGCTCATGGTTTGGTTCTGGAAACTCACACTCGTCACCACATCTGAAATGTCTCCATGTCTGAAAATAAACCTCATATTTTATAGAAACACTGGAGACAGGTTCATGCTTTAGTCATGACTCACACAATAACCCTGCACATGCTGCACCGCTGGCTTTCAGCTCAGGGTCTTAGCTACGAAGCTCAAATAAATTCACCTCAGGAGGCGTTTCACTGCAGGAACGTCGGGTTGTTGTTGCGTGTCTCCACAGCAGCAACTGCCCTGGAATTTATTTTACAGGGTTTAACGAATCCCAGCCTCTGGGGTAGGTAGGTACTCTGAGCTGCCCCCAAAAACTCATGGGTGCAGCTTGAGGTAGTGTTGTAGTCAAGACCACCTAATCCAAGACCGAGTCAAGACCAAGACCAGAGCACATCAAGACAGAGTCAAGACGACGACCAATGCATACCAAGACCAAGACTTTGAGGGGGTGTAGGCCAAGTCAAGAACAAGACCAGAGCACACCAAGACCGAGTCAAGACCAAGACCAACTCAAGACTTTTAGCGGGTCGAGACCGAGTCAAGACCAAGACCAAAACTTTGAGGGTGTCGTGACCAAGACCAAGTAAAAATGTAGTAGATTCCGAGACAGGGCCAAGACCTTGACCTTGACTTTGATCTTGGTCTTGGTCTTGGTCAAAACCAAAACTTTGAAAATGTGGTCAACACTGGTCTTAAGACCAAGACCAGTCTCGAGTACCACAAGACTAGCTTGAGGTTTACTCAACTCAACAACAAGAGAAGTGAAAGATAGACGAAACGAGGACCAGAGCACACCAAGACCGAGTCAAGACGACGACCAATGCATACCAAGACCAAGACTTTGAGGGGGTGTAGGCCAAGTCAAGACCAAGACCAGAGCACTCCAAGACCTGAGCACACCAAGACCGAGTCAAGACCAAGACCAACTCAAGACTTTGAGCGGGTCGAGACCGAGTCAAGACCAAGACCAAAACTTTGAGGGTGTCGAGACCAAGACCAAGTAAAAATGTAGTAGATTCCGAGACAGGACCGAGACCTTGACCTTGACTTTGACCTCGGTCTTGGTCTTGGTCAAAACCAAAACTTTTAAAATGTGGTCAACACTGGTCTTAAAACCAAGACCAGTCTTGAGTACCACAGGTTTACTCAACTCAACAACAAGAGCAGTGAAAGAGAAACTGCTGTGCAACAATTGTGCGACGATTGAGAGGACGGTTCCTGCCCCCCCCCTTCTTTTACCAGGAACTTCCTTGGTGGAAACGAGGCTAAGGTTGCTAGGTGACAGGATGCACAGGTAAAAGGATGTTGGCCCCTGAAGTGGGACACAGCTACAGACGGAGGCAGATAAGATAAGACACTGGTGGACAAAGACAGACACGAGGGAGGGAGCAGGTGGGGGGGGGGAGTGAGAAAGGGTGAGGCAAGACCCAGAGTTCAGTTTTTTCAAGTCTGCGTTGAGCTTTCTTCCACCGGAGTCTCTGTGGTTCACCTCAGGTTTCACCTTTAACCTCAGCTTCTCTGTTTCAGATCGAGATAATCCCATCCCTCGCAATTACACACGACGTGCAGCGAATCCATTTCTCTCTCATTTTTAAAAGCCGCTTGCTGCTGCAGCTGGAGGTGGAGGTGGAGGCGGCGGCGGTGGTGGCGGCCGAGATATTGATGAGCAGAAACGCAGACGTCGTTGGCCTCTTTACTATTCCATCAGCGCCTGGTGATGGTTTGCCCTCGTCTGAACCGCACCTGGAGGATGTTGTGACATGTTAATATTCACTTACAACGCTACACGCCAGGTTCCCATTATGAAGGAATCATCTCAAGAAAAAGACGGAAAGAAAAGTCACTTTCGTCACTCTCATGGTCTTTACTTACATTTTTTAAACTCCCAGAGTGTCTGAGCAGCTAAAAGGAGCAGAGATGTGTTGGAGGTGGCTGCATTTGAGGTGTTGAAAAATTTAGCCTGCACTTTTTTTTTTTCTTTTTTTTTTAATCCTGACTGAAGGCTGTCTGGCAGCACCTTAACTATTAATCGTGCATATTTCAGATATAACTCCTGCTCTAAAAAAAGAATACCCCAGGTTCAGCTGCAGATCCAGTC